>NC_046659.1:22882698-22925350 GCF_010883055.1 Belonocnema kinseyi | reverse complement strand
GAAATTTCACCTGAGTTTCCGGCGACTTCGAAGCCGCCTGGCAACACTTTTGCATCCAGGTAAGTGCCTGACAATGCGCAGGTGCTATTTCTAATGTCAGCCACTACATGTACACCAATTTTCAACCTTATCCGAGTCACGTAAGTTAACTGCCAAAAATTCGCACCTTGGACAGGTCGCCACAGGTGAACGCATCCACTCACACCTGCCAGGCACCCATTCTTACGTTCCTCATCATCAGACGAACATCTCATGTGAAAATTGGCCTTATCCGTATCACACTCCCATTTACGTTGTCGGCCCACAGTATATTAGTGTCGCCTCTCTTTCTCTGTTGCCGGCTTATTACAGCTGTCGTAGAGTAGACGTTCCGCTTACATAGCCCCTTTTTCGGAGTAGTTCGGCATGGTTTCGCATTGAATCCATTTTCATTGGCTCCCCCAGCTTTAGAGTGTTTGGCATTGTTGGCCGACCCATTGTCTTGAGTCTTGCGCGTTCTTTTATTTTGAGCCGTACTTACGACAACTATGTTTGTTGTTGTCATTTTTGTTCCCACGAGAAGCTAGGGAAAGGTGTTCGTCCATCCCTTTAGAGCCCCGCATGCAAGGATAATGCTGCGTACTCTGAGAGGTCGCCCGGTATCTAACAGTCACCGTTCTAGACACCTCACCTAGGTGCCATTTAGCTTCCGAAACGATTTCACACCTCCCCTTGGGGGTTAATTCCTTCGGGACCACCCTTGGACAATTGTCCACGACTGCCTATTTATTTTTGTAACCTTATTCAGCAGAAATACTTGGTACAGGGACCCTCTATCCGCAACCCGAGGACGTGTTCGGTGGCTTTATCATAGGCCCTTCGGTCATGTCGTCAAGGCGGACGCAGACTTCTGAATCTATAGTGAGTTCGTTACTGAATTGTTCTGAGCACAGAATACATCGTTACAAATTTCGTAGATAATTTGCAAAGGAGCGTTTCTTTACAAAGACGTGGATAAGGCGCGTATTACGACATTTAGATCCTACACTTCTAAAATCCGAACTAAAGAACGCAGAGGTTGAAAAATACCGCCAGGAGCTACTGGACAAAAAATGCACGGAAACTTTCACAGAAAAGAGCAAACTTTAGCTTTTCTCAGATCTTCAGGGCTTAATTCAGGTATAGAATGTTTTATTTCGCGTGCCAGGTCGGTGTCATTTCTACGTTAGTATACCGTGACCACATTACATGTCAAGAAGTTGCCAGCGATAGGTATAGAGAATGTTATGCACACGCTGCGTACCTTTAACACATACTATCTGAGGGTCGCACCAACGTGGGAACTACGTATCTCTACAGATATAATGGTGCCAGAATAGGGCTTTATTACAATATTTATAGCTCTTAGTGTGTTGGCCGTGACCCTGCCCTGTCAAACGCTTCGAGGAAGATAGAGGCAATTGTCCAAAACGAGAAGTGCCAAAATTTCTAGAACTACAATTTTCGGACAGCCTTCTTCGTTGCCCAGTTGAAGCCTGACATTTTTCTCCAACACTTCGAGAAACGAACTTTCTTCATTGAATTTTCGGCTCCGGCCGACTACAACATCGCTGTTAAGGAGAAGTATAGGAAGGAGAGGTTACAAGACCTCAAAAGGGAGCTGCAACCACACTGCCCAAAATACTCGATTAGAGTGATTGTCCTTGTGATCGGTTGTCCCGAAAATGCTAAGCTAGCACTGTTTTATAACCTTAAAGTTATACCTGCGCACTTGCGAAATAGATACAGAAATCTGTCCTCCTTGCATCGCTTCGTATCATTAAGACACACGAGGGTTTGGCAGGTTTATTGTTGTGAGTTCATCGTGCCCTATGACCACTCCTATCACGGTCATGAGACGTGGCTAAAGGTGTGATTTGCCGCGATTATGCTGGGAGCTGGTGTGATTTTTAGATGATGGTTGCTCCCAGTATGGCAATGCTGTGAATGTTTAACTTTTTCTAATTTATAAAACACTGGATACAGGATTCTACGGTACGGTTTGTGTCTACTTGAAGGCGTCGGAGCGGCTATTAGGTATTTTCACTTTAACGATTGGCTAACTTCACTTCATTGGTTATGAGGGAGAAAACAATCGTCTAAATCAATGGTCTTTGACCAAATCAATGGAAAAACCGTTATTTATGTTATCTCTGCTTAGTAAGTTATAATTGTGTCATTTCATTATTTCTTTGAATTGTAATTACAATGTAAAAATAATTTCCAAAATAAACTTATATAGAAAAAATTAGTTTTTACGGAGATATTAACAAAATAAGGCAAAAAATGCCAAATTTAATCCTTTTTATCCATTGTGTTTCCCTCAGCAATTAATTAAGTGAAGTTAGCTGACTATGAGGTGAAAATGCCTCATTTTGTATGGTTTTTTGGGGCAAATGAAGAGGAAGATTAAAATATAGTAGAAAAGAGTACTTAAAAACAGTACAAAAATTTAGATTATTGTTAATGAGTAAGTAGGTTAAAATTGGAAACGTAAAAATTTAATCAAAGCATGAAAAGATACATCTATGGGATATAAATTATTAAAATACACGCAAGTGAACAGAACAATAATTTTAATATCCTAAAACTCTGTAACCATTAGAATTGCAAAACATTATTATGAAATCATTACGAAGATCCTGCATAGGTAATCATGCTTCATACTAATTAAGAACAGCCAAGGGAACGAAACTCGTTTAACATGTGCGTATATGAAATAATTAGTCATATTAATATTACGGCAGTAATATTATGAAATTTATGAGTAGGCACTTTAAATTATTATTTAATAAAAATAGAAAAAAGTATAAGGCATAAATTTATAAGTTAAAATTATAAATTGTAAAATAAACATTTGTAGTCTATTAAGTAAAAACGTGTTCGACGTAACTAGCAGATGCTAAAGGAAATTGTTCTAATTCTTTCACAAGTGAACAGAGGCACTCCTTGTCCTTTACGTTCTAATTACGGAATTTTAGTTTAAATTGACTTTTTTCCTCGTATATCTGACGCTTTCATTTATTTTAAATACGTTGAAATCGGTTAAGAAATTGCTACTGAAATTCCATTTGTTACCAGAAATTTATTCTTGTCCCACTGTGCGAAAGCGCGTCACTCCTATCGCTTTGCGTGTTTATCTTGAAAAAATTCAGTTTAAACAGAATTTCTATAATTAGACAGTGAAGCACAAGGTTTCCGTCTCGTCACTAGTGAAACAATTAGAACGATATCTTTTACCATCCGCCGGAAAAGCTCTTACTTGGCAGACTGTACAGTGGGAGAAAATCCTCTTCACTAGAGAGTAAAATATGCCAAAGGCCAAACATGCCAAAATATTGTATTATTTTTTTCAGTCGAACCAACTTCATCAATTCTTTTCAGTATTTTTACATTCTCATCAGAGAAGGTATTAGATTTGTGTAAAAACTGCCCCCCCCCCCCTCGCGCAGTTTCTGTCAAATTTTCACGTTTTAAGACCCCCTGAATACGAACAACAGGTTTTTATGAATGTAAAAGATACACGTGTTGTGTTTGGCTTAAAATGTTCATTTTCGTGTCCTTCTTGGATTTTTCTAAATGCTATAACTATGGTCAATTTTGATTTTAATGAAGAATTTCATTAGAATAAATAATTCGTCTTTTTGAATACTATAAATATTCGTACCGAAATTTTTTAAATCTGGAAAAAAGTGTTCTCAAAAATCTTCAAAATGTGCTCACTTTTTGAATTATTATCCAAAATAGCTGGCTGACGAACTTGTCCTTTATTTTCAAATACTAAAATAATTTACCAAAGGACAATCCAATCTGCCAATTCTTTAGAAAGTTATCGTGCTAACAAAAAAACCGTCCACGAACGAATAGACTATACTAATAGATCTATTCGTTCATGGACGTTTTTTTTTGTTAGCACGATAACTTTCTAAAGAATTGACAGATTGGATTGTCCTTCATTTAATTATTTTATGTTTTTAAAAATGAAGGACTCTGAAACCGTTTCAACATATTTTTTGTATGCCAAGCTTTCATTCAAGCAAAAAAACCTTTTTTTTCAGCCGTAACACGGGTAGCCCCCCTTAAATAAAAATAGAAAAAATTTGTATATGGTTTATGGCATACGAAAACTTAGTGCTGTTTCGCTCATGATTATGGGTTGAGCGTAGGTTAACCATGGATTGAGCGTGGATTGTATACTTGGAGAAATCGTAGCTCAAACTTGGGTCATTGTTCACGCAGGGTGGTCTCACAGTTGTCCCATGGTTATGAACAATAGGTGAAGCATGGATAATCACCCCTCTGCCATACTTCGCCCATAGTTGAACGTGATTTCATTGAAATTGAAGTTTAACCAAATTTTCAAAGATGGACACAATCTGCTAAATTTCCCCTACTTTTTAGAAAAGATTGGTAGAGAGATATTTTCTTTCATTCCAATTTGCGAAATTTCTTTAAGAACCCGCGTGAAAGAAGTATGCATGGCTCAAGCATGACAAGACACTTGGAAATATCTGGCTAAAAGCATAAGTCAGAGCTGAATACTAGCATGGCGCAAGCCTTGCCCTTGTCCGTCTTCCATTCTTAGGACTCGCTACGCACAAATGAATATTCTTAAGAGCATGTAAGTGTCAGAGAAAATTAGCTTGCGCTCAAAACCCAAACCTTAGGATTGCCAATAGTCTGCACGTCTCTAAATGATAAGTTCACTACACGGGTGCACCGGATGGCGCACCGGGTAGCTTATCACGTATTCTACAAGAACTTTTTAAGAATTAAAATTGTATTTTAATTTTAAGCCATAAAAACTACCTACGGGGAGTCGAAGATCCGGGTGAACCGTATCGAGAACCAGGTAATTTATTACGTATTCTACAAGAAATTTAAACAAATTTAAATTTTGTAAATAACGAAAACAATTGCAAATGGTGAGTCGACGGCCCGGATGCACTAAATCGTACACCAGGTAATTAAGTGCGTATTCTACGAGAATTTTTTAAGAATTAAAATTGTTCGAACTGCCAAAATAATCACCAATGACGAGTTGACGATTCGGGTGAGCCGAATCGCGAACCAGGTACCTAAGCACGTATTCTACGAGAACTTTTTAAGAATTTAAATTGTGCTAATTGCCAAAATAACTAACAAACGATGAGCAAAAGGTCCAGGTGAACCGAATTCTACACCAGGTAGCTTAGCACGTATTCTACAAGAATTTTTTAAAAATTCAAATGGTTCCAACAGACAAAATAACTAAAAAATTTCAGGAGACGATCCAAGTGCACCGGATAAAGCACCAGGTAGTTTCACACGTATTATACGAGATCTTTTTAAGAATTCAAATTGTGCCAACTGCCAAAATAACTAAAAATTTTAAGTAGACGATCCGATTGCAGCGGATCGAGCACCAGGTAGTTTAGCGCGTATTATAAGAGAAATGGTAAGTCAACAACCCGGGTGCATCGGATCGTGCACCAGGTCGTTAAGAATTTCATTCACGTATTTATTTGGTGTTTATTTCTGGTATTTATAACATCTTGGAGTTATTTTGGCTGTTGTAACAATGTAAATTTTGAAAAAGTTCTTGTAGAATACGTGCTAAGCTACCTGTTACGCGATCCGGTCCACATCGGCAGTCGGCTTACTATTGGAAGTTATTTTAGTTGTTGGAACAATTTAAATTTGGAAATTTTGGTAGTAGAATACATGCTAAGCTACCTGGTGCACGACCCGGTGCACCCAGGTCGTTGACTTATCATTTTGAACTGTCTTCGTTATTCCAAAAATTAAAGTTTTTAAAGTTTCTTAGAGTTAGCAGAATTCAAATGCTTAAAAACTTCTCCTGAAATACGTAGTAAACTACCTTGTGCTCAATACGCTACACCCGGCTCATCTACTCACAATTTTTAGTTATTTTGTCTGCTGGAACAATTTAAATTCCTAAAAAGTTCTCTTACAATGCGTGCTAAACTACCTGGTGCGCTATCCGGTGCATTCGAGTCGTCGACTCACCATTAGGAATGGTTTTCCTTATTCAAAAACTTAAAAAATTCTCAAACTTTTCTTAGAATACTTATTAAACTACCTGGTGCGTGACCCGGTGCACCCAAGTCGGCGATTTACTATTTGGAATTGTTTTCGATATGCAAAGAATTTTAATTTTCAAATAATTCTCGTTAAATACGTATCACATTTTTTAGTTATTTCAGCTGTTGGAACAATTTAAATTTTGAAGAAGTTCTTGTAGAATACGTGCTAAGCTACCTTTGTGTACCTATCTGGTTCACCCGGATCGTCGGCTTATCATTAGTAGTTATTTTTACAGTTACGACAATTTAAATTCTTAAAAAGTTCTGAAAGGATACGTACTAAGCTACCTGGTGCGTGACCCGGTGTACGCGGGTAGTGAACTTATCATTTCGAGACGTGCAGACTATTGGCAAACTTAAGGTTTGCATTTTGAACGGAAGCTAATTTTCGCTGACACTTACATGTCAGATATTTTCAAGTATCTTGCCATGCTTGACCCATACAAACTTATTTCACGTGGGTTCTTAAAAAAATTGTGCAATTACGAATAAAAGAAAATCTGTATCCACCAATCCTTTCTTAAAAGTGAGGAAAATTTACTAGCTTGTTTTTGTAGATTTAGTAGATTGACCCTGGGTGAACATTGACCCAATAATGATCCACGCTTACTCCACGCTTACCCCACAGCTAAATCACGCTCAACCCACAGTTAACCCATGATTACCCCACGGTTGACCCATGCCAGATCATTAAGTCTCTAAATTGGGAGAAAATAAGTTAAAAATTTCATGGGTTTTGAAGAGAGTCTTTGAATGGTGACTAACAATCTATTTTTAATTTTGAGTAATACTAAAAACTCTCTCCGGATACACGAGGAGGCTGAATAATAATTAAAGGTTTTATACTAAAAAATGTTTCTGTCCCGCGAAAACAAAGATTTATTGTGACGTTACTGTACTGTAACATACGATTTTTTTCTGAGAGGCCTGTAAAAAGAAGAACGGTATATATTTCTCTATAAATTAACGAAATAAATTCTACGAAATATTGCTTCTGATCGCAAAGCAAAAATTTAAGTAAAAAAGAACTTATGAAAGTGGTTTCTTGTAAGAAATGAAGATTTTGCATTTTATATTAACATTTTATTAGTACTTTGATGTTAAAAGAGTGTCAAATGGTTTTATTTTACGGTTTTTTCTTTTGAAAAATTACTGTATGATTTTACTGTATTTATAACTTTACAGAACAGGAGCATGGTGAGAAAAGAGCTTAAGAAAGGCAAAAGATTAGGCAATTAATAAACAAAAGAAGATGGAACACAAGCACACAGAATCAGCTAAGTGGCCTTGAAATAACAATCTGTTTATTCCAGGGCGGACCGAAGGAACCAAATGGAGCCTCTATAAAGTACCCATAAAGACTCCATTCGGTTCTTTTTTTAAAAACTCAAAAAACAGCAAAATCAACTTTTGAGTTGTTGAAATGCAGATTCTACGTTAAAATTTGCATTAGAAAATCACGGAGTAACCGCAATAATTTTTCTTGCAGCGTTAAAAACTTAAAAAAATTAAATATCAATCATCCACATGGGTGCTTGAAGTCACCTTCAGCAGAAGTTAATGAATTTTTTCACATTTTTAATGCAGCAAAAAAAAGTATTGCGATTACTCCGTGAGTTTCTAATAGAAAATTTAACGTAGAATCCGAATTTTAATAGTTTAAAAGTTGATCTTGCTGCTTTTTTGAGTTTTTATTTAGAAATGAACCGAATGTGGGCCCAATGGGGTCCTTATGGGTACTTTGTAGAGGCTCCATTCGGTGCCTTCGGTCCGCCAGGGTTACTATACTAAAAAGGAGATTAAGAACAAATCCTTTTAAATTAACATTTTTTTTTATTTTTGAGAACTTTTTAAAGAAAAAGTCCATTTTTAGCAAAAACTTTGGTTATCTAGTTCTGTACTGCAACCCTTCAATTTCAGAGTGACAATAAAGCGACATCTATTTCACAATTTGATTAAAAATTACGTTTTTGATTTTTACAATCATTTGAAGACTTCCTTTAAATTGTCAAACATTGGCTGACATTTTTTCCTAATGCGGTGTTTTCAGAACGAGGATTAATGTTAGGGAGTTTTTTATTTTATTTGACGTAGGAACTCTTGATCTTTCTATTCATCTTGAGAAATATTTACAAATTCAAAAAGTAATAAACGTGATACGAGGCAGGACAGTCAACATTTGCGCCAAGCCAAACTTCCCTTCTCAAACTTAGCATAACAAAAAAAAGCCAAAGAACTTAATCGGAATTACGGCATCATAATATTACCCTATACAACGGCAATACAACAGTAGTAATAAATAAGGATGTCTATAAAAACAAAATCATAGATCTTCCAACTGAAGATACATACAAACATTTTTTAAAAGAACCGACAAAAAAAATAGTCAGGGTATAAGCAAACCTCAGGAGCAGCAATATGATCTTCCACGAATCCAAGCTTAAACCACCTATCTCAAGATCAATAGGTCATTATCTCCCTTGAACACAGAGCTGTCTCCATAATAAATTAAGATAACTTACAAAGGGAATTACAAAACGTTAAACAAACCCTAATTTAGAAAAACTATGGAAACAAACAAATTGAGAAACATATTAGGAAATATACTAAAAAAAACAAGTCAACACAACCTATTAAAGAAAGAAAGAGAAAAACTCCACCATCCTACCCTACATCCAAGGAGTCACAAAGCAAATATAAGAATTCTCAACAAATACAACAACCGAACCATATTTAAACCACCTGAAAGAATAGGACAACTTCTAAACAACCTTAAAGAGAAAAAGTCACCTCTCAGTAATCCGGGAGTATATAGTATAAAATCCATTGTTCTTGTGGTAAAGTCTATATTGGAAAAATCGGGAGGGCAGTGAGCCAACTTATAAAGGAACACGAGAGTAAAATCAGGCTTAAAAATTACATGTGATTAGCACTATCTGATCATCATATCGAAAAATAACATAACATTGTATTTGACAAAACAACCTTCATCGCAAAAACACAATATTTTTCGAAGAAAACATGAAGAAGCAATCAAAATCTTAAAACAGCCTGATAACACATATAGGGACAATAAATATAATACCAATAAGATTTGGCTTTTTGTCCTCCTGGATATTTTAAACAAGACTTGATTGATCAATCAGGTATGATCACTCTCCATGGTGGGGCGCTTCGCATTAAAAAAAAAGTTTTACAAAAATGTATTTTGCTCTTTTGTGATATCTTGCATCGTTTACGAGAAAAAAATTATATTTAAAAAATCGATTTTAAGAGGGCTATAGCCCACATAAAATTATTATGAGATACCTTTTTTAGATTTGCAAGAACTTTTTTAGAATATTAAAAAAAAATTAGGTTTCGCTGAAAATCTAATTTTCATGTTTTCAAAATTCGATAAAAAAATAAAGATGACTTTCTGGGAAGTCCCAATTTTTTTATTTCCTCTCATATTTTTTAACCAATTATGCTGCTACATGGAAGGCATCCTATCAATTTCATGAAGGCTTGCCGCAAAAAACTAAGAGGTATTTTGTGGAAAACTTTTCTAGATATGTAAACTTTTATCCGACACTTTTTTGTACCTTAAGTTCTTTCCTAGAAAAATGCAAAAATGGAATTACCAGAAACGAAATTCTGCGAATCATTAAGAGTATTTTTAACACATTTTTTATTATGAAACTTTAAAATAGCTGTCAAATGATTCTTAAAAATGCCTAACACGTATCGATAAGCAGAACTCCAAATTTTTTATTCTCCATTTAATGTTTTCGAGAATTAACGTCATGCGGCAGGTATGTGCGGTGCTCACTCCAGCGTGACTTTCCGGAAGCGTTGCGGTATGGCTCCGTGCCCTAAGGGCCTACCTCTGTAAATTCGTCACAACGTTCTGACAGTTCATTAGGAGCGTGAGAAACACGCGAATAATCAAGATGGCGCACTCACTTCGAGCACCAGTGGGTTTCCGATGTCTACTGAGGCCGATCGGACCGATCGGATTATTACGTGTGATCAGATATCAGTTACAGCGCCATCTGACATAGGAATATATATCGTGAATTAGTGTCGCGAAGTTATTAGAGCAATCTTCGTGAAAAGGAGAAGTGTATGTCAATTTATTACAGTAGACTCTACGACACTTCTCGTTTCCCCGCGTGTGGACGGTTACGCCTACTGCGCCGAACGCGGATTGATGCAGGAGAGAGGGTTATCTGACACTTCCTGTTCGCTTCCATGATAGCCCTGAAAACGAGAAGTGTCGTAGAGTCTACTGTATGATCAAAAATGCTGTAGTACAGTTTAAAATTAATTATTTACTATAAGATTTCTGGTTAATACTAAATTAAAATTCACAATCTTTTCTGAAATTGTGTCGTTAATGTAGCCAACCAATAGGGTCTACGTTTCGACAAAGAACACAAAGAGGAAGTATTGGATAGACAGAGATAGAGAGAGTATGATCATTTCGAAACGAAAAGACCTGTCATTGTAACACAATCGAATCGTCTCTGTCTATCTCACATGATAGAAAGAGAGGTCCAATCGACTTCAGGCATCAAAGTCAAGCGATTACGCCGTAGGGCGTACTTCCCACTTGAATCATTACAGTGCAGTGTTTTGATAAAAATAGTCATGTGTTCTTGCATTCTAATAATTTTTTTCTTTGGATTACACAACGATTTACCTTAGCGTAGGCTATGAAAACTGAATATGCTAATACAAATACACTCGAGTCGCGGTGCTGCGAACATTTAGCGCAGGTCCGCCCTCAATAGTGAGAACACATGAGGGCACCCCACTCCTCCTGCTATTTACTATTTTCAAGTCTATGTAGATAATACGTTTAGGCATCCGTGTGCGCGTAAGTCGACTGTTTACATCCTGAAAGTTTGTAGTGACGATTTGAATCATTATTATTAAAATCATTAAAATGGATAGAGCGAAAGAAACGTTAAAAGACATCACAAATATAATCTTCCACTGTAATTATTGAATGTATTTGATTATGAATTAAAATTTAAATTACAGTGAATTGTACTTTTGACGATACCATCAAATGTAGAAATGATTAGTGGTGGAAAAGGGGTTATCGCGTCGTTCTCAATATAGGGAGAAAAACTTACTGAATAGCGCGAGTTCCCAGTACTGAATTTCGCAATACGGCGACTCGAGTGTACCTACAAAATTAAAAAATTTGAAAAGACTAATGATCTTGGTTTTATTTACAATAATATATAATATTATATTTTAAAAATAAACTTATATAAAAGCATTAAAAAAATAAATTATCAAGCAAAAAATTTTCTAATTGAAAAAATGTTAACATACCGGGGACGTTTTCTCCTTCTCTACTTTTTACAGCTTCTTCATAAACGTCCCTGGCTTATTATCTTCAATGTTGTTTTTCAAGTAAATTCGCTTCTGTATACAGTAAAAATAAATACTTAAAGTTATATTCGACTTTATTTCAGATTTGACTTAAATTAAGTAAATAACTGAATTGAAGGGTCCAAACTATCTTAGATAGAGCACTAACTTATCTTAAATAATAAATCAGTATTTTTCTCCTGGAATAAAATAAAATATGCTTCTTAATTTCAATATTCGGTACTGAAGGTAAGTTGAAGGTAACTTGAAATAACCTTTAAGGCTTTCGCTGCCTATAATGAAGTGATATACCTTCCTGAATTTCAGGTTCGTACTACTTTGCATGACGTTACAGAACGCTTGCGCTACTATAAAGCTCGTGACCATTTATCATAGTCGCGTCCTACTCTAATACTCTAAGTCGCGTTGGTCAGTGTCGGCTATGATACTATGATTCCATAATTCGTGAAGTTTTAGTTTCACGGATTTAAAACCGTGCTGCAGCAAAATCAGTTCCAGTTGTCAGCCAATATTTGGATTATCAAACCCATAAAAATAATTAAAGTATTACGAAACATTTTACTTCGCAACGTGAGGGTCTTTTGAATAAATTACGAAACAAAATTTTGCAACAATTTTGGACCGCACCTGCCCTCTTTATATCGTTTTTTCCATTTTTCAAAATTTTCCTGTATTTTCTTGCATGTTAGAACCTGACTTGCATATTTCCTCAAACGAATAACTATATACGAACAACTGAGAAGTTGACATATCTTCTCAAATGAAGAACGAGCATATCTGGATTTCAGGTGATGCCCGCCTGAATTTCAGATAGTCCCGACCTGAATTTCAGGAATATTAAGATCACGTATAACCGGAAGTTTGTTCGAATTTCTTAATTTTTTTAATGTACTTTTTTACGTTATAAATTCAGTCATTGTTTATAAAAATATTTTTTGCTTTAATATATTTTCTGCATTATTACAATTTCTTATTTTGTGTTTCTTAAATTTCTTTCCTAGAATTTTTTAAAAATATTTGTTAATATCACGTATAACCGGAAGCTTTTTCAAAATTTTCAATTTTCTCTTTTTTCCTTAAAATTTTTTTCGATTAATTATATTTCTTGCATTATTCCAATTCTCTGTTTTTTTATTTTTATTAAATTTTGGTTGTACAATTTTTTTCCGGTATAATTTTTTGTTTCTCATTCATTTCAGAATGTTTTCAATTTTCTCCATACATGAATTTGCACAACATCTACAGCGATACATATTTGCACAACGATACAGAGATTGGTGCGCAATGCGCATATTACTTTAGGTGATTTTCATTCTTTTCCAAACTTAATTTCTGATTTATTGTATGCCAAAAACTCAAAATTGGTAGGTTTGATACATTTTAAACGTATAATACGGACTCTAAGTAATACGAAAACCATTTATCATAAAAAAATGTAGTGGGAAATTACAACTCAATAATTATTTATACAAGGTCAAAAATTGACTTTAATAAATCTGATACAAATTTTAATTTAATTTTTCAGAGCACCATAATTAATTGAAACAAATCCTCCAGTGCCAACAGCAGTGTTTCCTCTATTTAAAATATAGAGATTGAAGCAATCAGGTTCTCAAGGTTTATATGATAGAGTAGGGCACAAAGATATTTTCTGCTGTGTCCTGCTATAACCAATGTGAACCAATGATATTGGTAGATTAGTGTCGAGAAATAAGATACCGATCGGCTCTAACAACATTATCATTCTAAAGGAAAACAAGGCGCGCAGATGTGCGCAGATTCTTGAGAACAAAGAGAGAAATAGGATCCATGAGCAAAACTCCCGAATCACATTCTCTTTACAAACATTTTATTTTGCATAATTACTGACAAACTGAAAAACCTTATATCGTCATGTTGATGAATTGAAAAAGCAATTGAGCCTTCTTTAACGTGGATTTGTTTTCGGCTGGCTATACTATATGAAAGTCTTTTTTCACGGAGATATCCGGCAACTAATATCTTAGTCTTACTTATTTCAAACTACTATTTATCATTTTTTATAGGTATAACTGCTCTTGTTTCATTCGTCATTTATATTGATTTTTTCTCAGTTACGATATATTACATAAAACAACAGAAGTTATTTGGAATGACGAAGTTTGGTCTTTTAGAGAGGCCATCTTGCATGACCCTTTTATCTATCTTTGTCATGACTTCCTCTACCTTGCGCTTCATGCTTGAATTTTAATAAATTCTAATACATATCCTTACCAGAAAAAACCGAAAGGTTCAGAAAGGTTTAGGAGAGCTTTCGGAAAGGGATCGTAAAAGTTCGGAAAGAGTTTCAGAAAGTGCTATGTGAAATTTGCTTTCGTTTCTTTCCGAACATTGAACTCTCCCACGAACCTTTTCAAGTCTTTCCGCATATCCCACTTTCCGATTTCATTCCGATTATTTCCGAATGTCGCCAAATGTTTCCGATTTATTTCCGAATGACTCCCCACTTTACTCTTTTCGAATGCATCCTTCCGTATCGAATTAAAAAAATATATATTATCGTCAAAAAAATTATTTTTATTTTCAAAGCAATTTAAATTGCAATGATCCTAGTTATTTCTCACAAATCCAGCTGACTATTACTAAAAACTTAGAAATAGGGAAAATTGTCTCATTTATAAATACTATAATAAGACCTTGATAAAATTCCTTCTTTGCATTGTAAAAATAATCCTCTATGCGATTTAAATCACACTGAGCTTGATTGAATGATAAAAAGCTAGAAGAAGTGTCACTTTTATCGATTTCCATATTGGCAATAAAACATAACTTTTACTAAAAAAGTAACTGAGCATAATTACCTTTTTGCTGAAAGCACTATGAGAAATTAGGAATAATCGAAATTCGTTGTGATTTCAATGAAGAATTTTTGGAAAATCTCTGACAGCATCGTGTCTTTGCTTGTCCTCAGCGCGATATTGGTCTAAGATTGTCGCTTACTCACTGGTTTCCGGGTGTGCGATCGATAAACCCAATAAATAGTAAGCATTCCATTGCACTAATACTCGACTGAACCAAAAGAATTAGATTGAATTAAATCGTTATGAATTGAATCGGAAAAAGCAAAATGGTGACGAAGAGACATTATTAGTGATTTTCGGATATACATAATTTCACATAGCTTAGGGCAAATTATATTTCAGAAGCAGCTAGTACATTCTTTGTAATAAACAAAAAGGCAATTTTATGAAAAATGGAAATACGGTAATTGAAAATGATAGTTGAGCAAATGCAATATTTGAAGTTTAGAAGTAGAAAAGGCTTTTTTGACATAGTAGTTTAATTTTGCGATTTCTAAGCTTTGTGACAAGTCTGTATACGACCTCATATTTTTAACAGAAAATAAATAACAGTGTCACATAGGAAACAATTCCAAACTTTAAGTTAATTTTATTATTATTTTTTTGAAATTTCAGAAATTTTGTTGTATAGTCATTCTCTTTTGTTGAGAATTTGTCTTTTTGCGTTAAAAATGCTTATATTTAGGTGGATTTTGCATCCTTGTAGTTTGAATTCATAAGTGTTTGATTGAAAATTAATCTCTTCATCTTTTTTACATAAAAATACAACAGTAAAAGAACCGGACGCTAGACAATGAAATAGGATCTATGGATTAATGTCTGTTTAATATCAGAAAGTACATATTTTAAACCAAACTAATCTTTTAAAAACCCAAATTGTACAAAAAAATGCACACGGAGGCTTCAAAAGAATTATGTTTCCCAAACAACTGTTTAAAAAAATAAATACTCAAGAAAATCAATTTATAAAAAATAATGGCACAAAGAGAGTTTCAATAGGAGAAATATTTTTACGAATAAAACTGTAAGCCGATTCGCGCTTACAAAGCTAAAATATTTTGAGCTATTCTTTCTATCTTCACACTTCCCCTGTCAGAATGAATTTCTCTCGAAAATCTTTGTACTTTCATAGCTTACTTCCTTCTAAACTTAATAGGTTTATCATGTAACTTAATCTCAAAGTCAATCGTAGACGCGCTCGCTGGTACGCAGACAACAACTTGTGGTATTATTGCGTTGTTTATCTTATTGGTTGTACAACAAAAATTAATGCAGAGGCTAAAAAGAAATTTCCGAATTAGTTCATAAACTCCGCATTCATAAAGTGCAAATGTTGAGATAAGGATTAAAGAAGTGTAGCCTAAGTAAGAAAGAATGTTCGTTGCCTTTTCTTTCCAAGAATGATCTCTTCTAATAATCTGTACTTTACTTAAAACATTTTCTATCTCATCTAAAGATTTTCCGGCCGATTTTAATGCCTAGTCATTTATCTGTTCTTTTAAGGATAGTAATTAATTTCTTACAAGATTTAAATTAGATTCCGAAAATGGAATTGAAACATTTTTTCGGTATGAAAAATTCTGCGTTTTGACTTTTGTTTTGCTTCATTTTACAATAGTGTATTCGGTATGTATAATGCAGTTATCTAGGGCTTTAATTAAAGTTACTCCTATTATTGTCTTTTCACAATTTGAACTTTCACATTAAATTTGTACGATCTCCTCTTTGTTTGGAATCATAATGACACCCTGCTCGTTTTGTAAAATACAGTTTGATCAATAATAATTACATTTATCTGACATATTTGGTTTTTTATCATTGAAACGCTGCTTTACATTAGTTGCGTTTCGCAGGATTTAGCTTCTGCTAGGAGATAGCTAAGATTTTTTCTTTTACAAATATTAGTAATTCCAAGTAATTTACAGTAACAAAGATCACTTTCTGACGTAGGGATCTAAAGAGTTTTTTGGTCGTTGATCATTACATAATTTTCATTTGGAATTACGGTGATAAAATCATCGCCCTTTCGTAGTGGTACCGGAATTAAGTGATTTATTTGGTAGATTTCTTTTTTTAAAATCAACATTTCAATTGTTTTAAACATTGATTACATCGTTCGGAGCCGGATCTATACAAGAGATTAAGTTGTTCATATCTTTTGATAATGCTGTGTGTGTCGACGGACGAAAAGAGTCGCTATGTAGCGTGTTAGATTTTTGTTGTACCAAGGTCCTCGTCAAATATAGTGGATCAATCGAGTGAAGTGAGGGTCACGTTAGCAGATTTGATCAAGAGAAATGTTAGCAGCATCCAAGTAAAATTCATTCTAAAAAAACTTAAAATAAACCGACAAAGTTATTGGTAGCAGGGTTTCAATCTATTAGCGTGTATAGTGTAATTCTGATTATTGTATAAAATTTCATAATCAGAGAAACGGACGCGTTTGCATGTGGTGTAGAGTCCGAGCCATTCACTTTCTAATTTTGTTCCTTTGCTATCATTATGGAGTAGTACTAAATCTCCTGGTTCAAAAAGAATTTTACTAATGATTACTTTTGTATCTTGCTGCCTTTTTAATCGTTTCTGTGTTTTTTGAATGTTTTTGTTTTTGTTGCTAAGGCTGAAGATAAATTGGCTTTTCTTCTAAATGTCATTTCAAGCGGCGTTAAACCTATACTCTTATGAAATGCATAATTAAATGCTAAGAAAATTAGACTCAAGTTTTGGTCCCATTCCGTCTCGTTATCGGACATGTATGTCTTTAATAAACCTTTAATTGTTCCGTGAGTTCTCTTTGGGGCTCCATTGCTTTATGGATGGAAAGCAGTTCTTCTTATGTGCTTGTTTTTAAAAACATTTTCACATATTGTCCCAATTTCGATACAAAGTTAGCGCCATGGTCAGTTAAAATGTGCTTTGGAGAAGAAAATCTGTCAATGTAATGATCTAGTAGATTTTTTAATATGCTTTCACTCGTCGTTTCCCATAGTACTATAAGAATGATGTATTTCGTGAGCACGTGTTGAATGGATAGAATATATTTCTTTCCGCTCGTTGTTTCTGGTAATGAGCCAACTATGTTCATCGCGATCTTCTCATTCGACTACGTCGGAATTTCCGGAATGACTGCTTCAACCTTGGGACGAATTCGGATTAGTTTTTCGCATTGGCATGCTTGAGATTTTTTAATGAATTCGATTACGTCTTTCTCCATATTTTCCCACGATGTCCATTCACGTAGTCTCATGATTCTTTTATTTTCTCCAAGCTGACCAGTGGCCACGTCTCCGCGTGATTCCCTCAACAGATTTTGTTTCTCTTCTTTACTCAATTTTTTATCCGGTCGTTCGCACAGGAAAAATTTATGTCTTGTGAATTTTGTCTGTAATAGAAAATTCAAAATATTTCCGATGCGTACACGTTCCGTAATTTTTATTAAGGGATCCTCCATATGAAATTGAAGTATGTTCCAGGTTTTGTTTCTAGTAAAATCTTTCATTTTGATGTAGAGGAGTTTGGCCCATTTTCCTTCGTCATAGTCTCGTAAATGGATTCTTAGCAAAGAGAAAATGTTTTGTTTGATAATTTTAATCCAATTCTTTTTGTTGGCGACAGGTTTCATTTTTAATTTATTAGGCAGGCGGTTTCTTTTCGATTTTGCATACTCGTTTTGAATTTCCTTTCTATCTTCGGTTCATGGTTTCGCAATCTTTCAGAAATTGGTTCATTATCTTCGCCTGATGATGATGATGATGTATCAATCTCGTTCACTTCTTGAGATTCATCTAGTTGGTTAATGTTGGCATTCTCTTACGATTGTTCTGAGACATTTTGATCTTGAATGAGGTGCTTTCTAGAAAGCGCGTCAGCTGTCGTATTTTTTCCCTTTTTATACACGATTTTATATGTGTACGCTTCCATCTCAGATCTCCACCTCATTAACCTGGATTAATTGTCTTTTACGTTAAAAAGCCACGTAAAAGCTTGATGGTCCCTTTGTATTATAAATTGACGTCCGAGAAGATATTGAAGAAGCCGCCTAACTGCCCAGACGATTGCTTATGTTTTCTTTTCGATAGTGATGAGATTTAGCTGAGGTTTATTTAGAGCTCTTGAGATGTAGCAAACTGGGTGTCACTGTTGCGATAAAATTGCCCAGAGTCCAACATTACTTGCGTTGGTAGTCAAAGTAAATGTGTCCTTGAAGTCTGGAAATCTTAGTACCGGTGCATAGTAAAGAATATCTTTCAACGTTTCAAAACTTGTTTGGCAAGATGGCCTCCAGTTAAAGGGATGGTTTTTCCTTTTCAATGCTGTTGAAAGTTTACTTATCGCAGAGAAGTTTTTAAAATAAATTTTCGGTAATATCCAGCTAGTCCCAAGACAGAACTTTTTCTTTCTCAGGTCTTTTGAAATTTTGGACAGCAGACAATTTATATGGGTTTGGTTTCACTCCGTTTTCCGTGATCACGTGTCCCAGATATTCTAGTTCCGGTTGAAGATACTCATACTTCTCTGATTGAAGTTTAAGCTCAGTAGCCCGTAAACGTTCAAATAAGATAACCAGATTTTCGTTGTGTTCTTCGAGTGTACTACCAAAGACAACATGTATGCTAGATAAGCAAAGCATATTTGTCCTACCAGTCCCCTTAATGCTTTGTCCATCATTCTTTAAAATGTTGCTGGAACATTTTTAAGCCCAAATGGCATGCGGTTATATTGCAAATGTGCTTCAGATGTAGAAAATGCAGTATATTTTTACGAGTTCTCGTCCATTAAATTTGATGAAATCCTTAGCTCAAATCAAAGGCTGAAAAGAATTTTGCTTTTCCAAGGTGGTCCAGAATTTCGTCGATTAGAGGAAGCGAGTAGGCATCTTGATCTGTTTTTTCATTTAATTTTCTCAAATCGATTACAAGCGTCCATTTAGGTTTTTCCGTCGCGTCGCGTTTTTTCGGGACTACGCAAAGGGGCAAATTAAATGGTGAGTCCGAGGTTTCTATTATTCTCTTAGTTAACATTTCATTTTCCTGATTTCAGATTTCTTCTTTGTGGCATTCCGTATGTTAATATTTGCTTTGTCTTTTAGGATGATTTTATGTGACGCGAGACTTGTGCAGGGTACGGGATCTTCTTGCAGTGAGAAAATGTCGTGATAAGAAATGGCTATTTTTCAAATCACTACTCTATGTGCATCTTCTATGTGTTTAAGCCTCAAATTTACGTTCAATAATTTCAATCTTGCGTTTAATTTCTTCTGCGTAATATGAGTTATTCGCTCCTCTCCTTCATGGACGACATTGATAAACTTGTACTTTATCTCTTCATCACTTAATATCAAGTCTGTTTGGGTTTCGTTACTAACGAGAATAATAACTTGTAAGTCAACAATACGGTAAATATAATTTGGAATATAGAGATTGACTTCTATGAGAATGTGCGCCTGATTTTTGTTATTTTCTCGCTGATCATTTTTATGGTATTTTTGGGATAAGGATAGCGTCGTACTCCAAGGGATATACCTGATTATCGAGCTGGAGGGAGCTGTTTGAGAAGTTGAACTGATAAAAGTACATGCATGGTGTTCCGACGATGCCTTCCTCGGGTATAGGGAAATTTTCTGGTACAATTACAAAGATATGTTCTTTCCCGTAAAACTTAAACTTGGTGACTTCGTTTGTTCGGTGCTTATCATTTCCCACTAAAAACTCTTTGTTCATTGAAATTCTCTGGTGAAATTTGTGAATGCAATTTTCTTTAATTAGATTTATCGATGCGCGACTATCAACTAATAGTTTTACAGGTATGGTTGCTCCCTGTAATTGTTCTCTGATAGAATATAATCTTCCAGATATTGCTGATACTCTTTCTCCAATTTCATTTCCGTCTCTTTGATATCTTCATCTTGCGCTTCTTGGAGAAAATTCACACGATTCGGGGGTGGACTTGCCGAGGATTTCGTATAAGAATTTTTCTATTTTGAGACTGCAATGACTGCAAAATAGCTGGATTCTCTGCTGAAATGGTATGCTGTGATTTGGAGGATTGCTTAATGAAGGGTATTTTTGTTTATTAGATTAGGAGTTTAAGTTTTTAAAAGAAGATTTATTGACGGTTGCGAGAATAGGTATTTTGGGCTTAATCGTGTTTTTGGATTTGATGCGCTTTTCTAACATCGCTGGGATTTTTGCTGGAAACTCGATCTGAAAGTTCTTCTCTTAAATTTATGATGTATTTTGCGAGAATTTTTAGCTTTTCATTTTTTATGCAAATTTTTCGTTCATGTTTTAAGGGATTTTTCGAATGAACAGCATACAAAAGTTCGTGCATTCTTTGGTTGAATCGTGCATTAAAATTCTGCGCACTTTCCCCAGCTCCTTGGATTACTTGTTGGAGTTTTGTGCGAGGAGTTTCTAGTGATCCGGTAATTCCAAAATTAGTTCTAAGAGCTTTGAAAATATCATCATGATCCTGAATTGATTATAAACGAATCGAGCTTTCCGCTTCTTCATCGATTTTTCTGCGATGATCCAATCTGATATAACTCCGGGATTTGAGCACTTTGATTTAATTCTTACTACAAGAGTGATGAAGGGTTCCACTCCCATATCGTCTTGTCCGTTGAATTTTTTAATTAATTGGACTGCGCCTCTCGCATGGATAGTTTCTCTTGTGGTTGAGATACATTCATTCGACCTTTGTGAAAGTCTGTCTCTTGTAGTTTAGGCTTCAGTAGGAGTTGTTACTATTTCCTTCGACAACCTTTGTACAATCCTAGGATCAATTATTTAAGATTCTATATGCAACACGTCATCACTACCTGCTCGAGATTCATCATCTTTCTCCTTTTCGCTTTTTTCCGAAGTAACCAAATCCAATTTTTTTTCTAAAGAGCAGATGTCTTCTTTACGAGCATTTATTGCGATTTACATGTTAGACATCCACACAGTGGGAGGAAATGCACTTTTTTCGTTCAAAAATGTCCAGAGCCTTCAATGTTGGTCCGATTTATATATATTTTTTAAATTGAAATTCATTAAAATCTGAAGAGCTTGACGCTCTGAACTTTTGTCTCTTCTACTTGTTTATTAATAATCTTTTCACTCAAAGTATGGAAAAACAGAAATTTTTTACATTACAATTTTTTACGCTTTAATAACTGATAAGATAAACTTTATATTGTCGTAAATGAATGTCTAGGGACTCATATAATACAGATAATTTGCTTATTAGTCCATTTATTTGTTACAAACAAATTTTATAAACAAATTAGCAAATAGTCTTATTATCGGTAAAAAAAATTTCGGTTTACTAAAAGTGCTTTATATTAATGTACGAATGATATATAATTACAAGAATAGTTGAAAATTTTATAATAACCATTTTTATAAACAATTCTTATAGCAAAATATTAAAATTTCAGATTTTTTTACATTATTTCCTTCAATTACCAGAACGACTCAAGGTATTTCTTAAAATAATAAATATTCAATAATATTTGATAAAGTGTAACAATTAAAAATTTTATAAACAAATTAGATAAACAAATTAAAAATGTTGGCCCTTTCGCATAGAATTTTTTTTTCTTTTTGCACTGGAAATGTTTTGAGCTATTGGATGAATAACTGCTAGTCATAAAAATATTAGAAAAGTTAACAATAACAATTGTTATAAATAATTCTCGTGATAAAATATTGAAATTTGGGGTTTTATTAAATTTTAATTTTCTTTAATCGCTAGAATGGCTACTGATGTTTCTGAAAAATGTATCTTTTATAATATTCAGTAAAATATAACAACTTAAATCTTTATAAACAATTTAAATAAACAAATTCCAAAATTTGGCGATTTTACTTGGTAAAGGTCGGGGTTTCAATCGCAATATACTGAGAATGAATCATAACACTAAATGCTAAGATTCATTCAACATAAAATCTTTTGATAATCTCTCACCGACTTGATAAGCGAACCCCTAAGTTTGCAGAGATTCATATCAGAAAACGGGATTGGCAATGAATGTAGAAAAACAAGTACTTTTTCATAAATTTCAGAATTTTGAAACATTTCTTCTTTCGTAACTGATACATGGATCCGAATTCACTAACAGTTTGTGTGCTAAATTAGTGGTAGTAGCAACACGAGAAAACTTGCGTGAATTGAACTCTCGAATATTCCTTTAGTCTTTATTCCGAGCTTCACCTGCTTCTTCGGAAAACTGTCCAATTGGTAGTGGAAAATTTTTCATTACATTACCTGCATGCAATAATAACTTATGGACAGTTACAGGCATGTAGTAACAAGTTTATAAACGTACATACAGTTTTACGGTTTCCATAGTATATATTTCAAATGTTTCCAAGTCAGTTGGCATTCCCGTCAAAGATATGCCTGAGCTTTGTTTTACTGCATCTTTACCGACCCTGTCTTCTGATAAAAAGCTTTGCAAATTCGAGTCTTCGCCTTCTTTTTTAAATCTTTCTATACATTTGTGTCTACTCGCGATTTCTTAAAATCGAGTCGATAGGCTATATGTAAAATATTTTCCATAAAGTGAATCCTAGCATGTAGTGTTGACAATCTATAATCATATGACTTGATATCTATAACTTTGCCTTTGACTCTATCTAAGTTATTCATCTCTTTAGGTATAGCTTGACAAATGTAGCAAGTCATAGATGATAAAGTTCCAGAAAGAGCCTGCAAAATTTTTGGTCGAGAATCGTCAACATCATATCAGTTTTGATCACAAAAGTGCCGGAATCGTTTTTTATTATTGTGGGCTTCATTTTATCGACTTCTTTTTGAAGTGATAATATTACTGAATTGGTTTTTCCTGGGGATTCTTTAGCGAATTCATATAGTATTGGCCTGTAATATGATGTTGACGATGGATCAGGATTTTGCAATACTACAGACTTTACCAAATTATATAATAAAGATTTTAAACCGATTGTGAACCCCATTTCCGTTACCTTAATCGAATCTGGATAACATTGTTCTTTAGCTTTTGTCAAATTGTCGTATGCTGAGTAAATGTCAGCATTTCTCTTTTGTTTTTGAAGTAGAACATTCTGCAAAGTCACCTGAGTTAGGCCTTCTGCATTTGTCATTACTTTCAAGTAGAAATTCCACGATAAAATATGTGTTCAACCATTTTGTCTTAATGGAACACAGTTTATTGGACAAATATTAAACCCAAAAAATTTTTTATAATTGCCTAGAATTATTTAGTACTTACAACTATTACACAGGCACACAAAAAAAGTCAAAGTCCATAGAGGCGACCTTTGGGGTTCTATGGTTAGTCGGTCGCTGATTCCGAATCTTTTGTCGGTTTTTTCAGATCAGATCGCTTTCAAGGTCATTTGAAGGTCAAATAAAGAAAATATTGCTGAAAAAATCTAAAAAAATTCAGACATAGGTTTCTTAGCATGCTGTATCCGAATCCGGTGTCGGATGACCTTCATTAGTTCAAGATCAAGGTCATTTTAAGCTCAAACCAACAAAATAACCTCAAAACAATTTGTAAAAATTTATACATAAGTTTTAAGAGTCGTAGAATCTAAATCTTAGTTCATTTTTACCATATCTAGTATTTTCAAGGTCATTGAAATATGAAAATAACAACCCATATATCGAGTTTGATAGACCTTCATTAATTCACGTACAAGCTCATAATAAGATAAAAAAATTAACAATCCCTCATAAAAAATTACGATAGACATATTTTTTGTATCAGCTTGTGTTCATGTTTCCCGCTCGTTCAGTGACCAGCAGTAATCAGCCATCATAGCGACATCCCATCTTCCTTGGTAGCGCTTTTCCATTTCTTTTATGTCTTGATGGAAGCGCTCTCCTTGCTCTTCACTGTAATCGCCACAATTCTCTGGGAATCGATCCAGGTGATTATGCAGGAAGTGCAATTTGTATGACATCAGGCACCCCATTTTTCCAAAGTTCTTAATCATTTCGGCTACTATAACTTTATCATTTTCACTTCTTTTATTTTCTAAAAAGTTTTTCACAACTTCCTTAAAACGGAGCCATGCATCCCTTTGAATTTTCGTCATTGTCGTTGGAAATTCATCATCTTGTAAAAGTCTCCTCATTTCTGGACCATCAAAAATCCCTTCTTTCAACTTGGCATCAGATTTATATTGAAACTTCTTTTCCAAGTATTTAAAACATCAACTATTTGCATCTAAGGCTTTCACAAATTGCTTCATGGCTCCTAATTTAATATGTAATGGAGGAATCAATACTTTTTTTGGATCAATCAGGGCCGATTCAATGATAGTTCCTTTTCCTATTTCAAGTGATTTCCTTTCAGCCCACTTATGATTCGTGTAATGTTTTTTGCAATCTCTACTATCCCAAAGGCACAAGAAACACGGACCCTTTGTAAATCCAGACTGCTGTTCTAGCAACAAACCTGAAACTTTCAAATCAACACATATAAGCCAATTATATGTTTTGTATTCAATGGCCTGTAGAAGTTTTTTAAGGCTAGTGAAGGATTCTTTCATTGTCGTAGAGTGTGCGACAGGCACTGCAGCATATTGATTTGTGTTGTGAAGTATTACAGCTTTTAAGCTTCTTTTTGATGAGGCAATAAGCAGTCTCCAATCATAATCTTTATAAGTATTTGGCTTAAGTTCTTCCATCAGTCCTTTAACATTTGAACAGTACATTAATTTTTCTCCATCAAAGACTTTTTCTTCGAAATACTGCTTAAAACTCTCATTTCTTTTTCTATAAAACGTTACTGTCGTACGTTTTTCTAATAAATTTTTACTTTTTAAAACTGAAGCTAAATGTTCCACAGCATCTTTGGGTAGTCCCAAATCTCTTACAAGATCATTAAATTCGGACTGTGTAAATTTTTCAGCAATTCTATTGCTTACTCCACCTGGTTTATAAACTTCATCAGAGCTTTTACTGCTATCGCTTTCATATTCATCTTGATTTTCATCATCGGTCTTAGTGCTTTTGTCATCATCATCATCATCTTTAGATTCAATTGTTAAATTTTCTATACTATCAACATCAACCTCATCAATCGTTTCAGTTTTTGTTGTTTTTTAGAAGAAGTGCGGGTAGGATAAATGTATTTAGTCAAAAAAAGTGCGGGTAGACTATTATAGATGTCCGTTAAAACAGTTGGTACACTTCGCGTGTTCGCAAGCTCTGCCACTTTTAATAAAATAAAAAAATCACCCTGAGAAAAAACGCCTTATTTTTACTCCTTATAGTAGGATTGGATAAGGGAGGGGTTTAAACAAAAAATCGTAAACAAAAATAAATAAAATACGGTTAGAAAAAACGGAAATGATTTTCGGAAAAATAAAACAAGAAAATAGAATTTACTAGTTGGAAGAAACTAGATAGAATAGAAAAGATAAGAAAGTTAACAAAAAACTAGAAGAAAATTGAGCAATAAATACGAAAGTTACAAAAAGAAGCGGCGTCAGCAACGAAAATTGGCGCGCGAACTAAGAACCATTGACGTCATACAAACAACCCTAACACTTCCCGCCCCCCAGTGGATACGTCCGCAACACGGTCAGGCCAAGCGCAACCGCGAAGTAGTAAAAACCGAGACGCTCACTTAAGTGAACGTGCCGGTTTTTAATCAGCCGTAAAGAACCCCTGAGCTAGTCCGTACAAAAGAAGAAAGGTGTTATATAAAGGATTAAAAAATCGAATGAAGTTAAGGTCCGGTAGAATAAAAATTATTCCAAAAATGGCAAATCCAGTTGAAAATACAAGAGAAAATAGGGAAATTAATGAAATTCCGGAAATTATACTGGAAGAAAATAATACACAAGCAGATGCCGGTAACTTTGAAAACGAAAATATTATTATTCAATCGGTCGAAGGAAAAAATAGAAGAATTAGCAAGAAATTTAAACTTAGAATTTGTAACGGTACGAAACAGAGAGTTAGAATTGGGAGGAAAAGATACAAATCAAGCGACAACACAAAAAAAGACAGAAAGTACCCCAAACCCAAACAGACAAAACCATACCTTACATAGACACGAAATTGGAATATTATCCCCAAATACTGAGCATACCTTAGGTAACTGAAGACTGGAAAATGAGAGCAGTAGAAATTTTGAAAATGATAAATCAGAAACGTATAGAATAGATAGAGAAATTGAAAGCAAAAGAAAAGAACTCGAAATATTAGAAAGAGACAGGGAACGATTAGAATTGAGTCGGTTAGAAAGGGAAGAAACTCTTAGAAAAGAAAAAGATAGGATAGAAAAAGAAAGATCAGAGAAAGCAAGAGTAGGTCGCGAAAAATTACGAATGGAAATAGAAAGACAAGAGAAAGAAAATGTAAGAATCAATAATAGAACGTTCGAAATTGATTCTTTTTTAGATAATAATAATGAATTTGGGAATGAGGCACAAGAGTTAATGAATTTTGAAGAAAAGAAAAGTGATAAAATCAAAATCAAAGAACTTTCAGAAGAAATTAAAAATTTAAACGATAAAATGGATTGAATTTTAAATTCAAGTCAAAATTTAATTTCTCAAAGTAATAAGTCAAGAAATGTGCAAAATACGGTTCATTTCAAAGAGACACAATTAGATTTAAATCAGCAAAGGCACTCGTTAGCAGATGCACGGAATAGAATGACAATTAATAGTGGTAGTGGTCAAGGGGACGAATACTCATTACCGAGACCGGTACAAAGGCAGTCAATTATGCGAAAATCAAATCTACCTCAATGTCAAACAGACTTGTAAGGTGGAATAGATAGAAGTAGAGGGACCGATATGGAAAGAGAAGAGATGAATGAAATTCCAGCAACTCTCTTTCCTTTCGGAATGATACAAACCCCTTTAAATAATGTCAAATTGGCCGATTAAATTTAAAAACAACACGGAAAATAGTCCAACTTACTTTTTAAATAATTTAATCAGATTTAAAAAAGGATATAGAATTAACGAACGAGACATTTTAGAAAATTTAGATTCTGTTTTTGAAGACGAAGCATTAGGTAGGTTTCAAGTAAATAAAAATAATTGGCAATGTTTAGATCAATTTATTAAAGATTTTAAAGAAACTTACTTAAATGAGAGATATACTGAAACAATTAAAAATCAAATCAAATTTTGCAATCAGAAAAAAGACCATGACATTAATGGTTTTGTTACAGAAATTAAACAATTATTTGAAAAATTAATGCCACGTTCGAGCCTAGAATGGCAATTAAGAAAAGCCTATGAAAATTTAAGAATTGAATATAAAGTGTACATTTCAAGAAATGCTTTTTCGAATTTTTCAGAATTAGAAATATTAGGTCGAGAATGGGAAACAGAATTATCAAAATCTAAAATTAGAGGTCAACAACTAAGCATTTTAGATAAAGAGGATAACAAAAATAACAAAAGTTAAAATGATCCAGGAAATTATAAAAGTCAAAATAATATTAAAAATGAGAATCAACATAGAAATCAACATCAGGATCAAAATCAAGAAAGACAATTCAGGCCGAGGTATCGTAACCAACAAAATATGCAATAATACAAACCAAGATTCCCAAATGGAATCCAAAATTTTTAATATCCAAGATTTTCAAATAATAATTCGAATTATACAAATAATGAAAGATATCCAGGCAATCAGAGGTCTATGCATAATAACAGTAATTTAAAAAATCAAAACACAGCTGGCCAAGCATTATTGTATGCAATGAATCAGCTGTTAGGGAACACACAGACACAACAAACGAATAATTCTCCGCAAATACCAGCGCTCTTATATAACGCGGAAGAAAATAATAACAGGTCAGAATACAAAAGGAATAATAAAAATAAAAATTCAAAAAACTTAAAAGATGAAAATAGTAGGGATGATAGGAATGGTGAAATAAATTCAAGCCGACAGGATTTTATGGATCCAGACTTAGGAAATCAAAATTTTAATTACAGATTGCGAGAACCCTTAACATGCTACAATTGAGGGAAAATAGACCATTTTCGATGAGATTTTTGGTATAGTTTAGATGAGGGAAACGCATACTGTCGCTATTAAAGGCGGAAAATAGCAGACAAAACCAGAGACCGCCAGAATTATTTGACACAGACACAAATGACTCGGACGAAACAAGATTCCACCTTATGATAAGTTTTGAAAATCATAAATTTGAAGTATTAGATGACACCGGTGCAACTCACTCTTATATAGGTGACAATTTTATAAGCACAGTAAAAGAATTAGATTATGAAATTAAAAAAACCAATAAATGACACATTAATGGTAGCTAATGGTCAAACATTAAAAATTACAGGACAAGTTTTGATCCCTATGAAAGTAGGGCATACGAAAAAATATTTATTATTAAGACTGATACCAAATTTAAGATCGATAGGAATAATTGGAACCGATATGATTAAAAGATTAGGTTTAAAAATGGATTATGAGAAAAAGATTTGCTGGTTACCACAATTACCAAATATTAAATATGCGATTGAATCAAAGTTAATTAAAATTCAGGAGTGAATAATTAAAGAAAAGAACAAAAATGCGAAAGAGAATGAGAATAGGGAAAGTGATAAGAGTAAATTAAAATTCGGATCCAAGATTAGCCTGCGAAACGACATGCGAGAGAAAGAGGCAGATTTGCTACCGTGCGAAGTCTCTTCTCCCGTTTCGCCACATACCCCACCCCAAACCCTCCTTACAGGTGATGCATTAGACTCGATCCCGCCAGCAGCCCAGCCAAAACAGAGTGTCGGGGGCATGGTGCCCCACACCCTAAACCCTATAAGGCGAGCGACGCAACACTGGCACGTGCCAGCGTAGGCGTCCAAAGATTAAATAAGCAGGCTAGTCAAAATATAGAGAGAGAAAGGAAAACGAATAAGGACAGAAACAATATAAATACAAAGTTACATGTGAAAAATAAAGATAGGAATTTAAATACAAATTTTAAAGGGCCATTGGAATGCATTGAAAAGAAAAATGATTCTAAATTAAAGACGGAATTACATAAAAAGGAGGAATAATGCGGTTATTAATAATAATATAAAACGCGTAAAAATAGAAAGAAAGAAAAATTTAGAATTTTGCGAGGAAATTTCTGAAGGGATAATAGAGTTGAATGAAGCACAACAAGTGCAGTTGGAAAATTTAATTAAAAGAAAAATTACGAATCAAGGAACAGAGTTAAAACCGACAAATCTAACTAGTCATAAAATAGATGTGCAAGGTCATGAACCAATTAAGCAAAGATACTATTATGTATCGCCAAAAATTAGAGAGTTTATGTATAAGGAAGTAGACAGGCTTTTAGAGGAAAAAATCATAGAACCTTCTAGTAGTGACTAGTCAAACTCAAGTAATGATTAAGAAATCTAACGAGAAATACAGATTTTGTTTCGATTTCAGAAAAGTAAATAAAATTACGAAAAAAGATTTATACCCAATTCCAATAATGTCGAAAATATTAGACACATTAAGATCAGCAAAATGCATGTCTAAAATCGATCTTCGTTCAGCATATCACCAAATACCACTGGCCGAAGAATCGATACCAATCACAGCTTTTATAGTACCAGGCAAAGGAATGTATCAATTTAAAAGGATGCCATTTGGATTAAGAAATGCTCCTTCTACATTCCAACGCCTGATGGACAAAATAATAACACCAGAATTAATTGGGAATTAAGTGGGAATGGTCTGATAAACAGGAACAGGCATTTACGACTATCAACCACTTAATAACGACAGCACCAATCTTAGCCTGTCCTGATTTTGGAATTCCATTTCAACTTGAAACTGATTCTAGTAATATAGGATTAGAAGCTGTTTTAACACAAACAATAAACGGCGAAAATTATGTAATAGCGTTTGCGAGTAGAGGTCTGAATGGAGCTGAACGTAAATACTCAGCTTCAGAAAAAGAATGTTTAGCAGTAGTTTGGGCGATTAGAAAAGTTAGACCATACTTGGAAGGCTATTCTTTTAAGGTTATTACAGATCATATTGCATTGAAATGGTTGCACAATTTAAAAAATCCAACAGGTAGATTGGCAAGATGAGCTTTAGAATTATTAGAATACGATTACGAAATTGTGTACAGAAAGGGAAGTTTAAACCATGTCCCAGATGCATTATCAAGATCAAAGGAAAATGAAATAAAAGTTTCTAGTGTTTTATCAAGTATTGTAGAAAATGAAGAAAAAGATTTTAAGGAAATTGAAGATAACTGGTAAAAAAATAAAATGATTCAGATTAAAAATAAACCTGAGGAAAATCCTAATTGGCGTATACGCGATAATCAATTGTACTTTTATAGACCCGACCCTTTAAAATCAAGCTTAAATTTAGATAGTGACCCGTGGAAATTAACAATACCGAAAGAATTGCGAGAACAAGTTTTGATTGAAAATCACGATAATAAACATGCAGGACACTTAGGCATGGAAAAAACATACTCGAAAATTTCCGAAAATTATTTTTGGCCCGGAATGTATTCTGAAACTCTTAAATATGTGAAAGAATGCGATATTTGTCAGAGAATAAAAACCAAAAGTAAACAATCAGATAGGTATAATGGGAAAGCGAATAATCGAAGAACCATGGACTGTAGTAGCATCTGATAAGATGGGTCCATTACCAATGACAAAATCGAGAAATCAATACATTTTAGTGTTTGTTGATATGTTTATCATGCACAGGCAAATCCGACCGAAAGATGTAGTAGGTCAATTAAAACAGCAATGAAAGCGTATTTAGAAAAAGACCATAAAACATGGGATGAAAATTTAGATGATCTGCAATTCGCGTTAAATACTGGTAAACATTCGTCTGCAGGTTTTACACCAGCTTTTTTAAACTTAGGTAGAGAACTTTAACCCATACAAGCTCTAAATAAAGATTTAGACGGAAAAAGCGAAATAGAATTTTAAGAGTCAGAAAAATGGGCAGATAGAATGAAAACATTAAAAATAATTACAGAAGAGGTAATTAAAATTTTAGATACAGCAAATGAAACGCAATCTAGATATTACAATCTTAGACGTAGACCTATAACTTTTGAAATTGGCGAAAGAGTACTAAAAAAACAATAAAATACTGTCGAACAAAGGGGAAGGAATAGCTCAAAAATTGAATAAAAATGTTAAAGGACCATTTTTTATTATAGCAAAGATTTCACCAACAATCTACGAATTAAAAACTAAAAATGGAGAATCACTAGGTAATTGGAACGTAAAAGATATCAAAAAATTTATCAGTAAAGAGTAGATTTTGATTCGAATTTTTCTTTGAAATGGCGTACAGGTGAATGATTTAATTTTTTAACACTACTGACATTGACAAAAAATGACACCAACACATACACCAAAAATAGACCGAAAAACAGAAAAACATTTATTTACAGAGAGATGGACCAAAGATTAATATTAAAATGCCGGGACTGCCATGCGCAGTTGTTCGGATGGGAGCGACTTGAAAATCACATTTGCGGAGCATGGAGTTTGCTTTAAAATCAACCTCCTTTCAGCGAAACTGCGGAGCAGAAACAGGCAAGATGGGAAGCAGAAGAAAAAAGAAAGAAACAAGAAGTAGAAAAAGCAATGAAAGAGGAAATAAGGAAGATACGAGATGGGGAATTAAGAAAGATAGCACGATGAGATGGAGAGGAAGGACGGGACGTCGACAATAATAGAGCGAGGCATGAGCAAAAGAAACACAACCAGAGAGTGCAACTGGTAGTAGCCACTGAAAGATTAAAAAGGGGGCTACTGTCAGCTGTAGACTGGGAAGGAATGTTAGCATGGAGGAAAGAAGAAGAAGTAGAAGAAGAGAAAGAAAAAAGGAAGGAAATACAAAGAAAAAAAAATAATTTGAGGAGAGGATGTAGAAGCAGGAGGAAGAATGGAGGAAAAAGAATAATTAATTATTAAAAGAAAAAAAAGATTATGTGGAAGGGAGTAAAATAAAATAATTTATATGTTTTTCCACACAAATTACAGAAAAATTAATATATATAGGCTGTGTTATATTATGTTTCAGCTAATAAGAAGAAGATATAAGACATGCAAATGTGGCAGTTCAGGCATTGTGAGAGGGTGGTTCCTAGGGAGATCTACATTTTCCATGACACCTATTGCGACGAAATATCGAACCGGATTAAAAACCACCACACTGTTCCGGATTCGACCAGAACAAGATATATAAAAGGAGTTTGGATCGAGATAAATCAGAATTTCAAAGAAATTATTAAAATCGCATTCAAGAAGGAAGAAGGGACAATTATAGAAAATAATATGGAAGACGAGGAAAAACGAAGCAATGAGGGAAAAGAAGATGATTTCTATTTACAAATAGACGTTTCCGATGAAAAAGACGGTTTCACATTTTACTGGAATTGGAGAGGTACGAGGTAATCCTTAAGGAATAAACCTCATCCCGGACAGAGGGGGGGGGGGGAGGTTGTAACAAAGTTACAAGTACCCCGCTATTGAACGGCCCTGTGGGCCCATTATTAGGAGTGGGGAACGAAACCCCCAGTCCATATAAGCGTAAACTTGCCCCGGAGGCGAGTTGTCCTCTCGTCTGGTGCTCACTATATGCTCCGTGGGTCCGTACCTTGTTCGTCACTCCGCACCCCTGCGCTTCACGACGCCACCCGATCTTCCGGGATCATCCTCAAGATTTCAGACCCCTTGCTGAAACACCAACTGCTCTAGAAATTTGGCTTCGCCGCCTGGATGCAACTTTTGAACTATGTTTGTGAGTCTAGTTTAAATAAACCCTCGTTACTTTACCTTGTTTATCTAATGATTGACTTCACCTAACTCTCGAAAATCCACATTCTAACACCCTTCCTTTTAATTTGCGAGATCCCTCACAGCTATGTAAATTTTTTTTATTATACCCATGGATATCGGTTTTACAGAAATAACAATCATCTTCATTGGATGGCTCATTCCATTCTGTGTGTTTAATGAAGATCAATTTAGAATCGTCTTTAGTTTTTTTCCAAATAGAAAGCATTTTACGGCAGTTATTGCAAATACTATCAGGAGCCCAATCTCCCGAAACTATATCTGAATTAAAGCATTCTTTGTATATATTCCGAAAATTTTCGTTGAACGATCGTCGATCGTTTTTGTTCGGCATAAATGTTCCACAAATAAAGCAAAATGGGTTAACATCTTTCGGGCACACGTATTTAGAAGATGAGGTTGAAGGTTTGTTTAAATTTTCCATATTTTTATATATAAACCCGCTCGACAGGGATCCTGGTCCGATTGCAGGTGAGTCCGCCGTCCTGGAGGTGATAACCCTTTTACCTCTCCAGGGCTAAGTAAAAGGGCTTTTCGTCTTTGACGAGGACAATGACAACTCGTCGACGAACACATTACGGCATCATCCTCACACCCTGTCGAACCCCTGTAAGGCAGTGCACTTCCACTGGCATCGGTACCCCGACTAGCGTATGAGCGAATCATTCTACACATCCCCTTACGGAGCAGTTGTCATCGTCACATGACTAGTCGAGGCAACAGGTGAAAAAGAATCGATTACATAATCCATGCATCCGCAGATCCACACATGCACACACGCAAACATTCACTCATAACCGTAAATACATGTGGACATTTATAAAAAATGTATTTTTACCTTATTAGGGCAAAAAGAACCCACTTCTTTTTTAAAGATATACCATTCTTATGGGTACAAAGCTTTCTCTTTCAAGAAATCTACAGCAGCTAATATTGATAAGAAAGTACACTGCCTTACTTCCAAGAAATTCACAGCAGCTAATGTTGATAAAGATAAATTAATATTTCCAGTTTCTATATAGATGAAAAAATAAAGATGATTCTAAATTAATTTTTTTAACTTTTCTTCAACAGTACCTCATTGATTTGACCTTTAAATGACCTTGGCCTTGAACTCATTATGTTCAACCGACACCGGATTCGGATTCAGCATGCTCAAAAACCTACATTTGATTTTTTCCAGATTTTTTTAGCCTTTTTTCCGAATTCGACCTTCAAATAACCTCAGATGACCTTCATATAACCAGATATGATCAAATCAACTTTGGATTTGTATGCAGCGACCCTCAAAACCTATATATAAATTGTTACAATTTTTTCGAGGTTATTATGTTTGTTTGACCTTTAAATGACCTTGATATTGAACTAATGAAGGTCAACCGACACCGGATTCGGATTCCGCGTGCTAAAAAACCTATATCTAAATTTTTCAGATTTTTGCAGCAACATTTTCTTCATTTGACCTTCAACTGACCTTGAAAGCGATCTGATCTAAAAAAAACCGACAAACGATTCGGAATCAGCGACCCAAAACCATAGAACCCCAAAGATCGCCTCCGTGGACTTTGCCTTTTTTTGTGTGTCTGTGTTATTAACGCAAAATCCCAGAATTAGAAAACGAAACAAATAAAGAAAACAAATATAATGTAATGCAGAAAGAATACAACTATGAAAAGAAAAATCTTAGTCCAATACACATATTTCTGAAAGAGAATATTGAAACAAGTGAAAGTTATTCAAACAAATGATAACTCTGAATACCATGGCTACGGAAAAGAATTCGATTTTTTAAATTATTCATTTGAAGAAACCAGATTTTTTCTACGTGAAATTGACAAAATTTGGAATTTGTTCATCTAAATTGTTAATAAAAATTTTAATTGTTATATTTTATCGAATATTATTCAATATTTATTATTTTAAGAAATGCCTCAACTCGTTTTGGCAATTGAAGGAAATTATAAGTTGAAAAAATCTGAAATTTTAATATTTCGCCATAATAGTTGTTTTTAATAATGGTTATTATTAACTTTTAAATTATTCTTGTAATTATATATCATTCCTACATTAATATGAAGCAGAATTTTTTACCGATAATAAGACTATTTATAAATTTGTTCATAAAATTTATTCATAACAAATAAATGGACTAATGAACAAATTATTTATATTCTATGAGTCCCTAAACATTTATTTATGACAATGTAAAGTTGACCTAATCAGTTATTAAAGCGTAAAAAATTTCAGTTCTTTCATAATTTGAGTAAAAAAATTATTAATAAACAAATAGAAGAGACAAAAGTTCAGGGTGTTAAGCTCTTCGGAATTGAATGAACTATAATTTTAAAAAAGAATAAAAAATCGGACCAAAATTGAAGGCTCCGCACATTTTTGAAGGAAAAAAGTGCATTTCCACCCACTGTGATCCGATCTGATAATGTTTGTAGCATGCCGATTATATCTGCATTTGTAGCTAACTATTTTCCAATTTAAGTTCACTATTTGAAACGAAAGTTCTACTACTTCGGCCAAATTTTATGAATGAATCGATAAACGTTTTTAAACGAATGGTCTAGTCACGCGTAGTCGACTAGCCTTACGATTTTTTGGGGAGTTGTTGCAGAACACTTCGTTTTCTTTAAATGTTTTTTCCTCTTCTTTTTACTGATTCGAGATTTTCAGTGAAGATTGTTGTGGGCTGCTTCTGTGGATCTGCTCGTTCTGGTCAGCCGTGAGTTTTAGAGTCCGTAAATTCTGCAATTTCAACAGTGCCAACTTGGTTGGGTGACGCCTCGCCTTTTATTCTAATTTTATAAACAAGAAATCACCTTGAGCCTACTTAGTTCAGCCCATTACGTGTTTTCCTGATTTTAATTCCTTAAAAAAAGTTTCTTATTGATACTTTTTGAGAATGACGTATCAATCAAAAGTATCCGCGCATGGATTGCCAATTAATGTGACGGTCTGAATGAAAAGTCCCTTTAATTAAATTTTGACCTGGCGCAGATTCGTAGATCTGGTCAGATGGTTCATTAAATGAAACACAAGTTGCAGCCGTAGCAGTCAGACAAGGAATGAATCTGGAGCCGAGACCCTGCTGGGATGGTCACACGATGATATCGTACACTCTGCTGCCCTTATCATATGAAAAGGGAGGGAGTGATATCTATCTACTCTTAGCCTACGAAGATGATCTCTTTTAGAAGAATACGCTTAGAAAGATGAAAAATTTTGACCTATTCTTTCCAGCTTCACAAGAGACAGATATATGACAATTTTCGTTTGGTTGATGATTCATTATTTTAGTTGAAAAACCTTTTTCATAACTTAATTATATTTATTTATGCTTCCTTTTATATTTCATTATATTTACACATTCATGTATTTGAAATAATTTTAATTCACTAAATTTATTAGTAAATTATATGTTATTATTTATTTATTAAACAAATAAATATATACATATACGGGCATAATTAATAAATAAACATTCATTTATATTTTACATTTCAGATTTATTTGGAAACAAATCGGGAACATTCAGAACGAACATAAATAGTGGGAAACAGCTGAAAGTTTAGTATAACCATACCGATAGAAATCAAAGAGTATATGCTAAAGATTTTCAAGGCTGTGAGAAGTTCTGAGCAACTCTTCGCAGACAATCAGGTAGACATATTTAAAGGAACAGTTAGCTCGTTTGAGTGGTATGAAGGCTTTAAAATTTCCATTCCGAAATTGAGATAAAAATACGATCATAAATAACAAGCAGAGAGGCTGAAATTGAAATAAGAATTCGATCATAAATAACAAGCCGAGAGGCTATATTAATAGAGTAGCCGACACTCAAGGATACTTTTTTAAGCTTTCGGATTAAAATTTAGAAATAGGTTTTTCCTCATTTCAAAGTTAACAGCCTAAAACATCATAATTCGGATTCAATCGGTTTTGATGATTTCAGATTTATAATTTTTTTTAAATGTTTAAAATTTTAATTAATACAACGTTTCTAGTAAATGGAATGAGATACGTCAAAAAGACAACATTTTTTAATTCAACCCCAAACTTGTATATTAGTATATAAGATATAATTATAAATAAGTATAATGAGAAAATTCACCAATTAAAAAAAAAGTGTTCATAATTTCAAATAAATTTAAAAAAGGGAGAGTCGGGTTAGCGACGGCCAACTACTGTAAAGAACTCTGCCCGTCCGGTAAATGACGAATACATAAGCCCCATTATATGCCCGTCGCTTTACTCTTAAAAGGACCTTGAAAATGATCTAAATATCTCTGACTATCTCTGAGATTAAATCATTCAAATCGATCCTGCAGATAGTCTCAAACCGGCCAGGCTATTTCGTCTGAGAATACTCTGAGATTTCTACCGGCAGCGAAGCTGTTGGGACATTGCGAAATTCATTTTAAAAGAATTTGGAACGGTTCATTGCGTAATAAACACAGTCGGAAACATCAGGAAAAGTTCAGAAAGGCATTGAAAAGCTTCGAATAAAAAAGGAAGCAAACTTCACGTGGAAATCGGAAAGGATAGGAAAGGTATTTCCTTTCCGACTCTTTCCATTTCTTCCGCTAGAGATGACTTACTATTTTAATGGATACTCTATTTGTTTACTACGTAAAGACTCAGTCTTTGCCTATTATCTAGAATTCGAGCATTATATAAACTCGCAGTGCTATCACATTGTAGCTGTTTATGTGAGAATTTACTAAGGCTAATATGAGACTCGGCTGACCTCTAACTATTTCCCCAGCTTTGGTAAATGTTATTTATAAAATGCCAAACGACTCCTTTGGAAGTCATGTAGAGTCATACATTTTTTCACACATTCCTAAACACAACAGCATTATTATCACAGCTGATTGCAATACTAATCTAAACAAAACGGCCAGCCAAAATAAACATTTAAGGTCCGTAGTACATGCATCAGAACTCAATAGTTCCCCATACCTCCACACAGAATACAGGCTGATTTAGTGCTCGAATGGATCTTATGATAGTGAATGATCTTGAGAAGGTTTCTTCTTATTCGCAGTATTCCATCTTCTATCTCTCCAATAATCTTACTCCTAGCAGCTTTTAGATTCCTTACAACATTTAAGTGAGAATTTTTTTAAAAGCAGAATGGTAATAAGAAGTCCACCGTGCTGAATTTATTTTTGATCTTAGCTTTTTTTAAATTTCCGCCTCTGCACGGTCCTCATTTTGTAAAAAAACCTTCCTCCTGATTCACCTCTGATATTAGAATACTTATGAAAGCACGTTATAATAAACGCGGATTGGCGAAGAGAACAAAGACTACAGGGATCTAAGCCAAGTCTCGGAAGATTAGGAACCTGGTACAAAGCAAAAACCGTGACGCTTATAATATGTGCAGCTTTAACTCGATTAACCACAGGAACAAAAATAAGAATGTATGGCTACTTTTGATGCGATTGAAATTCATCCCTCCCAAACGTGCTTCTCCGGACTCGTCTCTTTCTCATAATACCCTTACATACCTTTACAACTTTCCCGTTGTCTGGGTCAGTTTCATCTAGCCTTGCAAGAGCTCCCCAACTTCTTTTGACGAGAATAATTTTTTTTTTATTTCCGAATATCGCTCCTGAATTTTTCTTCAAAAAACACAATGAGGTAATACCTAAATTCGAATAAAATACAAAAAAGCAGAATTAGGCCTTAATACCTTAAATCTTGTTTTTTACAAATTTATTGAATATTAAACGAAATTTGTTTGAAAAGAAATTTGATAACGTTATGACTTGTCCCTAGCTGTGGAAGTACCCTGGGTATTTCAGTCATCTTTCTGAATGAATTCAATACCACGGGTTATATTGATCCCGAAAAAGCTAATTCTCTTAGGAATTTCTCGCGTCTACCAGAAAACCCTGATGGGATAAGTAGAAACACTACCCCAGAATTGTAATCAATGCATCAAAATAAATTAAGATATTATGCCGAACCTGTCGTGACACAATTTCAATAACATGCGAATTTTTATACCCGAAAAGGCTGATTTTCTAGAAAATTGTCGGCGTCTAGTGAAAAACTTTGACAGAATAGGGAATAATAATGTAAGCTTTATACTTATATTAAGTGCACCAACATACATACAGATACCATGACTTACCTGTTTCGAGACGATTTCGATACCAATGGTAATTTCATACCTAAAAAAGTTGATTTTCTAAGAAAATTTCTGCGCCTTATAGGGAAGTCTCACGGGATAAGTGGAAACTTATTTCAAATTGGTAATCACTGCACCAAAATACATTAATATATTATGCCTGACCTGTTATCAGACGATTTCAATACCATGGGTAATTTCATACCCGAAAAAGCTAATTTTCTAGGAACTTTTCCGCATCTAGTGGGAAACCTTAATAGGATAGGAAATAATTTTGTCTGATTCATATTCAGTGAAACAAACTATAATAAAGATACCATGCCTTACCTGTTTTGAGACGATTTCAATACCAAGGGTAATTTCATACCCGAAAAGGCTGATTTTATAGGGAGTTTTCCTACATCTCCTGAACTAATATCTGCAAACATAGACCGCAGCTTCCAGAAGGTCACCCGTCTTTAAGGATAATAATTTATAATAATTGAATAGAGAAAAAAATGTATTGTGTTTTTTCCTGCGTACGTATTAAATATAATCAAATATAGCTTGTATAATTTTCATACGACTACAACTACTATTTACGGTTACATATATTCTACTGTACAAACACAAGTGCATAAAGTATAATTTGTTATAGGATGCTTGCTGATAAATTAAACAATATGGTAAAATAAGTCTTTATCTTATTAGGTGTTCCTTAGAAAGATTTCTTATACTTTGAATTAATTACTGCCTTGATGTATATTTCTATATAATCGACAGTAAGAAAGAGTTACGCTAAAATAGGCTACTTTTTCGCCTTTTTTTAACCTCGTTAGCCGCCTGGTGAGAAAATAAAAAAATATGTAATAGGTATCAAATTACTCCTCATTAAAAACCAAAGTGAGCATCGCTTTTCATTTTTTTTTACTTTTAAAGAATGACCCCTATTTAGGGGTTGAGAAGGCCCCAAAAAATAAACAAATAGAAAATACCACTAATTATAAAATCATTTTTCACGTCAACCCCTTCTCGATCAAGAAAATACGTGACTTTATTTTTGTAAGCTTTATTTTATATAAAAAGTACAATGAAAGATTATTGTATAATTAGTGGTATATATTATTTTTTCATTTTTTTGGGCTTTTCTCAACCTCTAAATGGGGGTATTTTTTGAAATTACCACGAAAAAGAACCACACTCAATCGGCAAGTTGAACCATACTTCAAAGCAGCGAACATCCTGTAAACGAACACTAAGCTTACTTGATACTATGCATAGCTAATCATTTATAGAGAATTATTTATCTGGTTATTTTAGAAGTAGAAGTTTACCCTATGATTAACAATAATAATAGAGAATACTAAAAATGTTCCACTACAGACATTGAAAAGTGCATACGTGAGACTGTTCGGAATGTCAAAGCTCACTTGAATGATTTTACGAACTAATAAAAATGACGCATGTAACAAAAGCTTTTTTCATAAACATAACACTTGAGATCGTACAAGCTTTGTTTGGCATTACGTTAAGTTTGCAGGAAGTTATTATTGAGAATATAATATAACGGAATGTAAGATGTGTGACACTTCAGGGTAAATGTTTGCTCATATCTATAAATACTTGCGCACTTTGGTTGGGTGTGTGTTCTTTTTGGATTTCCAATAAGTGTGAAATATTCTGTTTACAATCTCGGTAGTCGAAGGAACATGAATCGTGTTTGGAACGACCTAAGAACGTTTTTAGAATGGCAGTATCTGTGCATTTGTGCCGAGTGAGAGAAAAATCAAAAGGCATTGTTGCTGTGGCCTGAAAATATCCAACTTCAAACTTACATACTTACTACAGAAACAAGTCTCCTATTTGTCGTTTTTTTAGCGTTCTCACGATACTTACTCGTCCGGATGCCACATGTACCAAAGATGTCCTAACTGTAGATTGTAGAAGTGAGGCATCCATAATGCAGGGATCAGACCAATACTGACGTTCTAGACACAGTAAGAGCGTCCCAAAGTTCACGGGCACGAAAGCGTATCCGTGCCCACTTAGAATTTTATATATATTTTTAAATGAATTAAAATTATATTGATAAAAAGAGATATTTCGGGATTCACTTGTGTAAAAAATTACGAATTGTTTGCCGACGTTTCGTGAACATTGTAGTTCACATCTTCAGGGCTGACCTGAAACTGAGGTATCAGGTCATGATGTTCTTAGGTATACTTTCTACGATGCCTGTAGTTGGTCAGAGCGCCCCACCGTGGGGACTGGTCGAACTTGATTGGCTAATCAAGTCTTTTTTTAAAAATTCGAGAGAATGGAAACCCAAATCGGATTGGTATTATATCCATTGTCCCTATTGATGTTATTAGGGTGTTTTAAGATTTCGATTGCTTCTCTATGTTTTCTTGGGTTGTGTGTTTTTGCAATGACTGTTGTTTCATCAAATAAAATTTTATGTCCTGTTTCGATATGATGTTCAGCTTATGCTGATTGCGTGAAATGTTTTAGCCTGACTTTACTTTCATGTTCCTTCGTACGTTGGCTCACCGCTCTCCCGATTTCTCCAATATAGACTTTGCCACAAAAACAAGGGATTTTATATACTCCTGGATCACTGACGGGTGCCCTTTTATCTTTAGGGTTATTTAGTAGTTGTCCTATTTTCGCAGGTGGTTTAAATATGGTTTGGATGTTGTGTTTGTTGAGAATTCTTCCTATTTGTTCTATGACACCTTGGATGTAGGGTAGAGTGGTGGTCATTTTTCTCTCTCTTTCTTTCGTAGGTTGTGTTGACTTGCTTTTTTGAGTATGTTTTCTTGTTGCTTTATAAATCTGTTTGTTTGTGTAATCGTTCTGTATTAGGATTTGTTTAACGTTTTGTAATTCCTTTTGTAAGTTATCTTTGTCTGTTATCGAGACAGCTCTGTATACAAGGGAGTTGATGACCGATTGTTTTTGATATGGGTGATGGTGGGAGGAGGCATGTAAGTATCTATTTGTATGCGTGGGTTTACTGTAAACTTCATGTCCTAATGTGTTATCAGATTTTTTGTAAACTAATACGTCCAAGAAAGGCAATTTTCCGTTCTTTTCTATTTCCATGGTGAACTGGATATTAGGAAGTAATGGATTGATAAAATCGAAAAACTTATTAAGTTCATCTCGTCCATGTCGCCAGATGACAAATGTGTCATCAACGTAACGAAACCAGAATTCTACTTTAAGTTAGGCTTGGTTGAAGATTTTAGTTTTTAGATGTTCCATAAAGACATTGACTACGAGGGTAGTTCAATAAGTCCTTAGAATGAAGTATAAAAACAATTTTTTTTGGGTAAATTTTTTTTTATTTTTCAACATAATCTCCTCGGAGCTCTATAC
>NC_046659.1:22872116-22882598 GCF_010883055.1 Belonocnema kinseyi | reverse complement strand
ATATCTAGTCGGGAGTGGTGCTGACTGAAAACAGATGATTTGGAGCGATTCGCGCGCCATCTGTTGGTCATTCTAAGGACTTATTAAACTACCCTCGTATTACAGGTGGGATTGGGGATCCCATTGTTGCCCCTGCGGTTTATTCTTAGAATTGGTTATTGAACGAGAAGTAAGTATTATTGAGACATTGTTCTATCAAAGGTACAAGCGCGGCAGGGAAGTTTGTGAAAGATTTAATAATATTAATTGTATCCGAGATTGGTACTTTCGTAAAAAGAGATACTATTTCGAAACTCACTATGATGTCTTGGGGTTGAATGTAAATCTGTTGTATCTTTTTAATAAAGTCAAATGAGTTTTCGACGTGAGTGATGGAGTTTCCTGTAAAAGGATTTAGTGTTGCAGCGAGGAAACGTACTAGGTTGAAAGTTGGTGAGTTTATTGCGCTGACGATCGGTCTGAGTGGAATGTTTTCTTTGTGGATTTTTGGGAGCCCTTAAAGTTTTGGAGAGATGGGATTAGTAGATATTAGGTTAGATATTGTTTGGCTGTATAGTGATATAACTGTTAGAAAACTGGAAACAGTTATTAAAAAAATTGATACTGAAGTTCGTTTCGGGAGAACAAACAATTTCAGAGAAATTTCAGGAATTTAATTTTTATATAAACAAGAAGACTTCAAGATACATCTATACAACTTGGAGAGCCTGGCAAAATTTTCGGAGTAGAAAATTTCTATCTAGCGGAATCGGACCAAAGATTCCTATCCTAAAAGAGTTATAAAAAAACATCACGTCCGTCCTAAACTAGAATTCAAGAGATATTTTTTGTTTAAACATCGTCTGTAAACGTTAATAACTTTCACTTTTTTATAAAAATATCAATATATAGAAGAATACGAAAGAATTCGGTCTGTAAGAACCTTGCATCTTCCAACGTTTCAGTGTGAAGGAACCATGCAGTACACTTTCGAGTGGTTTTACTTACTTCTCATATCGAGTTCTAAGATATTTTCATATTAAAATGACCATAAATGAGTCATTAGTAAGCCGCAGTTGCCAACTTTTTCCCGAAATTCTAGAAATTTTCTGTAATTTATGGTATGTTAGCGGTCATATATTAATGTAACTTATGTTAACTTTTAAAACTCGGTATATTTTAAACTGGTTTTATTTACGCCGCATGATGTAGCGAGCCAGACTTACAAATTGAGAAAGATTTAAATAAATTTTTAGAGTTAGAAGTCTAAAACTTCAGCCGACCTAGTGATTAAACGAATACGCTAGGATACTATAAGGATAGACTGTAGCGTATCCGTTCCGTTCCCCCGTTATTGCTGATCAATCTCTGGAACAGGCACCCCAGCTAGAAATATTCACAAATCTTTCTTGGTAGACAATTGGACTCCGTTCTTGAAAATTCCTCTCTTTGGTTTTAAAATTGGTATTGGTATTGCTATTTCATTCTTATCAGATGAAATATTAGATTTGTATAAAAGTTGCCTCACCCTCCCCGTGTGTATCAAAAGCCCATATTGAGAGTCCGCCTGAACTCAAATAACAGGTTTTGGCGTAGAACTTAAGGCAGTATTTAACTTTGACACGCTCGAAAACAAAGCTATTTTTGTGAAATTTATCTGAGAATATTAATTGTAATAGCGATTTAGTTTTAGACTATACTGAATCTATAACTGTTTAGTTTTTTGTTTCAGACCGCCCATTCTCGAGCGATTCAAAGTAGAATACTGTCTTAAAAAGACGAAAATTTTCTTTAATGACTTTTTTGTATTAAAAAAGAAATGAACAGAATTATTTTACTTAACAAATTTAAAAAAAATGAAAATTTAAAGCTAAATAACATACTATATAAAAACAAAACAAGAAAAGAAAAATGTTTCTCTTTGGATGCCCTATGAGATATTTACAGCAACTTTTTGAATTTTCTTAAAAAATTGAAAATTTGAATTTTGACGGTTCAAAAAAATAAAATTCCATTTTTCGGCCAAACTATGCAAGATACAGAAAAGTAAAGTTCATGAAAGTTACCAATTTCAACTATTAAAACAAGAATCAAACAAGAATGAATTTGAGAAATTTCTGGTATGTTTAAGGCAACAGGCAGATAAATGCCAATTTCATGATAAGGACGAACACCTTATCGACCAGATAGCTGAAAAATTTTCATCCGATGACCTAGGGGAAAAGATTTTGAAAATTGGTGAGTCGATTATCCTGGCTAATATTATAGCGGGAGCAAATACTCTCGAGGCTGTAACTCACCAAATGAAACAATTCGGAAACAAGAATGAAAGCACACATCAGGTCGGAAACCTCAAGATAGTACATGCCCTGCCAGAGAAAAGGAGTGTTTGAAATTCGGTATTAAAGGACACTGTAGATAATATTGTAGAACCAGACTACCAATAAAAAGGAAACAGGAAGCTGAAGAAATGAAATGATATGGTCAGAAGAAATTTTGACTTAAGAACGTGACAAATAATGTAAAACAGGTATCTGAGATCGGAGAGGTGGATTATGTCTTTCATATAGGTGACAATATTACTTCCGAATATAAAATTGGCGGAGTAAAAGTTAATATGCTGATTGAATCTGTGTAAGCACAACCTAATTATTAAACAAACTTGGGAAGCCATGAGGGATAACCAAGTGCAAATATAGAATCAAGTAAGAAACCCAAATAAAACCGTCTTGGCATATGGTAGCAGTACTCCATTGAAGTTAAAAGGCTCTTTCAACTCAAAGTTGCGAGTAGAATGAAAGTTTGTGGAGGCTATATTTTACTTTGTTAGCAAAGGTTGTAGAAACTTTTAAAGAAATATAAAGGCTATGTCACTAGGAATGCCTAAAACCGGAATTGACATCAACCAAATTAAAGAGAAAGAATTCCAGAAACTTAAGGATGTCTTGATTGAAATACCCATTGACAATTCTGTCTGATCGGTTTCACCATCCTATCGTAGAATTCATATACTTTTGGAAAAAAAGTAGAAGCTAAAACAACAGAATTATTGCAACGAGACATAATAGCGTAAGTTCAGAGCTTTTCTAAATGAGGATCACCAATGGTGACACTACTAAAAGAGAATGGAAAGGTGTGTATTTTCGTAGACATGAGACGAGCGAATACAGCAATTATGCGTGAAAATCATCTACTTCCAATAATTTATAAATTATTGTCAAAGGTGCGGAATGAAAAATACTTCAGCAAATTGGATATCCCTGTTGCATTTCATCAGATGGAAGTTCATTCTGATTCTCGACACATCACATTTTTTTTACAAGCAAAAGTTTATTTAGATGTGTGCGTTTAATAATCGGAATCAAACGTGCTCGGGAAATTTATCAAAGAACCATGTAAATAAAATTATTGGGGTGTAAAGGAGTTGTCAACTTTATTAATGACATATAATATTATGGAACTTATATCGAAGAACATGATACGAGGTTAAAAAAGGTACAGTGAGTATTAGCTTCTTCGATCATGAGCTGACTGGGAAGGAATAAAAACTTTAGAAAATTGGGGAATTGCAAAGTTTTCTGGAATTGATGAATTTCGACTCCTTAAAGTCGACTTTCTAAAGTCAGCACTAACAGAGATTCCTACTTTAAGGTGTTATGACGTTAAAATAAACTCATAGTGATTGCCGACGCTAGTCCTTTTGGATTAGGAGGTTGCATATGGGAACAAAACCTTGACTGATTGTGAACAGCGATATTGTCAGACAGAAAAAGAAATCCTAGCACTTGTCTGGGCTGTCAAACACTTTCACATTTTCCTCTTGAATGATGTAGCTATAGATCTGATAAGATCACTACCTAGTTACGACTACATTTTATTGATAGTCGATTATTTTATCAGATCTAAAGAAATAATAATTTGTCGTAAGATCCCCAGCATAGAAACTCTAGCTTTAACTTCAAAGCATTTTGTCATATCTTACAATGGTTAAAGATTAAGGAAGCTGAATGGAGAGTTTGGAAAGATTCTCCTGGAATACTTGATTATGTTAAATATAACACAACACTCAGGGACTGAAAAAACATAGTCAGAATTGTTTTTTAGAAGGCAGTTCCATGATAAAATGCCTATGGTTATTAATATGTGTAAAAAACAGGAGGACATATAAGTCAGAGATAGAAAACAAAACACAAAGAAAGAGGAAAGGAATATAAATATCGGAAAATAAAGGCAAAGGACTACAAGTTAGAAGTGGGTGCAAAATGCAAGTTAAAATACAAATAAAGGTAATAAATTATGCATAACTTTCGGACCAACTACGCAATCTGTAGCGTAGCGATTCCCAAACTTCTTTCGCTCTTTCTGGTGAGTGGTAGGGCCGCCACTCTCATATTTTTGTTATACTACTTGAATCCAAGAGGGGCACTTTACTGTCTGTGATGCGGGCGTGTGTTGGCTTGCCGCGATCGACGTTCCCATGGTTCGCAAATTAGAGCCGATTAAGAAAAATTGACAATTTAATAAAATATTCATTAATGAATTTGAATAGGCAACCTTAGATTTTCGGGATTATGACGAGAACATTAAAAAAAAGATAGAAAAAATCGGTTAATAACTTCAAAAGTTATTCACTTTTATTACGCTGCAAAGTGGTCCAGTAATGGATTTTCTCGGACAAATTTAGTGAAAATATTAACCGATTTTTATGAAGTTTTTTTCCATGTTTCTACAATTTTATCACGAAATTCATTCAGCTAATTTAAATTCAATTGTGTCATACCTTTATAACTTCAATTATTGTAACATGTCTGAATCTCAGAACAATGAAAGGTATTCATGATAAATAAACGAAAGTAATCGCATGCTCGCAGCAAAAGCATATCTTGGAGCCTGCCGAACTACCGGGCCCGGGGTAACATCCTCCAACCGCCGCATAGTGTGGCGAATTAGAGGATCTGGGTTCAAAATGATCCAGACCTTACAATTTTCATTCGATTCCATGTTTTTTTCAAATTAAAGCTAATTAAATTCTGAAGAGGTCTGTCAAGGGCGATTTCGCTCAAAAGCCTCTGTTTGTTTGTTATTCAAGTTGCAAAATGCCAAAAAACCATAATTTTTCATATTTGAGCTGCCTGTTCTGTAGCATTAATTGATTTTGCCTTAAAAAAGGTGAAGAACTGATAGATTTACAATCGATTAACAAAATGATAATAACTCAGATGAAGTTCGTGCCATCCTTTCAATTGTTATAAACAAATTTATGAACAAAATCGATTATTGCTGTACATTGAAGCCTGGAAGTTCTTTTAATCAAGTTTTTCCCCGCAAAATCAAGTAAAATTAATGTATCTTTGAAATCAAACACTAAAGTATAATTTTTTCGATTGTTATAAATAAATTTCATAAGAAAATTTAAGAAATAAGCGCCTATGTACACATGAAGTGCATTTTTTCTGCGCAATCATTAGGTTCGCCTTCAAAAATGAAAATTCTGTGACAGAAATGGACAATCAAAATATTTACCAATTGTTATAAACAATACTGATTAACAAATGCATTCAACGGTCACTCTTTGATCGAAAAAATTAATTTTTTTTTACCTAATATTTCATTTTATCGCTAAATTAATATTCTGATGGAGGAAACTGTCGTTTGAGAATATTTTTAATTTTCGTTAACAATTCTGCTCAACAAATGCATTTAATAGACGCTTTCAAATAGGAAAAATCTCTTTCTTGCTGGAATGTTGATTATATCATAAAAAATGAAACTCCTACAAAATATAATAACATACAACACCATTTCCCACTATTATAAACAATCATGATCAACCAATCCTTGAAATAATTCTTTTGTATAGAAGAAATCTGTTTGTTTTTTTGGTTCAATAGTAAATGTTACCTCAAGATAAGGAACCGAATCGTAAAACATCGTCTAGACCCAGCATCTTTTTTGACTATTATAAGCAATGAGCATGAACGAAATTATGAAGCTTAAACATTTTTAGAAGAAAAATTCGGGTATTCAGCAACATTGCCCATTCTTGTCTCAATCATCTGCAATCAGCAGAACCTGAACTTCTGCAACCATGGGACGAGGGCGCCTCTCCTTTAGGGTTCTGAAGTTGTTTATGTAGGGATCAGTCATGATCAACAACATGTGACGCAAATCTTCATTGGATGCAATCCAACTGATTTTACGTGTATGGAATTTCCTTATTCTCTTGAAAATCTTGTTATTCGCCTCTTGGCACTCTTCTGTCAATTGGCCGAGAGGCAATGGGGTATTTGCAATTACGTTAGCGCCATGTATGAGGATCTTGTGGACTGCCACAGGCACATAGAACCATCTATATAAGCTGACGTAATGTTTTGCAGTATAGTGTTAATATTCTCAGATTTTTATAATGCATATTCTCTTTCCTGATGTCATAGCTTTTAAAATAAATCCGCATTTCTCGATTTATACTTTGTTCACCCCAGTAACATTCAAAGTCAATTCAAGATCTTCAAAGAATCGATGAGCAGTATTTCCATTATTAGATGTTCCAGTCCCATGTTGTGGAACATTCACAATCAGGCTCATTTTCGCCCAAATTTTTTTTCGAATTGTCTTCTTCGCATCACTTAATTTCTGTTTTTCATCGGCTAACTTCGCTGCCCATTTGCAGAATTCTAAGCAATACGCAATGTGAAGGACAAATTCCATGAAGCGTATCGAAGCATGTAGTGTGGTGAGACCAAAAAAGAAGTTTTTGATCTTCATAGAGAAGATTTTGATTTTTTCCAAATTGTTCATCATATAGAGGTTTGCGGAGCATATATAACATGACGATGATGCTGGTGTTTCACTAAGCGCTTGGCAAAACCTTCCCGTCAAGCATGGACATTATCATTTTATGCGTGACTTTGCAACGATTCCGACTTCGACCGAAATTAATTGTTGTTGGGTTGAGTACCTCGATTTCTCCTTGAATCTGCTTTACCTCAGAGATGGTAGTCTCTCTTAAAGACCCAGGATGTGGATTTTTCCAAATCGCCAAACATCTACCAGTTTCCATGTCTATCATCTCCAATGCTAGCGGTACCATCCAAAAAATTAAGATACTTGCATCAGATTTACTGGATCAGTGTAAGACTGGTTGTACAGATTATGTCAAGATGTCCCAGCACATCCGTACTTTGTAGTTAATGTCATTGAAACATTAGGTCTGTTAACTAAATTTTGAGGTATGATTCCAGGTATTTTCATAAAGCAAGATACTGTGTGATCCAGCAAGGCTTGCGTGTTAATACTCACGCCCTCTTCCGTTATGATAATATGAGATTCCGGAGGGTAGCACTTTTTTTGGCATCTGCTAGGCTTCTGTAAGGTGGGTAGATATCAGTATTTTTAGCTTGCGATTTCTAACGAATTAAACAGAGGAATCTGAAAGCAGCCATTCCGCATTCCTGACCCTAATGTTGTTATGTTATAAAAAGCTTTCTTCCACTTTTGTTTACATGTGGATATGAAATAAGATAATTTATCTTCGATTGCATTCAGACATTCGTCTTTGATATTGTGATTGGCTTTGATATAGCTCAGACGTGTTCCGTTATCTTTGTCGCCACTTGTGATCAGAAGATAACAAAGAACTTGCTTCGGATTTTTAAACTTTTTCATTATTAGAACAATGAATTTTATCAACAATAAGGTTTTTTATTGAAACTGACAAAGGAATAATTTGAAACTTACAACTGATAAAACTTCATAGTACCGCAAGCAGAACACGAAAACAAAGTATTCACAAATCTGCATTTTATGAGAAATAATCCTCACTATTTGGGCTCAAAAGTCGAAAATAATGAAAGTCGGGAAAATACAAAAATCCAATGGATAAGTGCATGAAATTTTTTATTTCCTCAAAAAAAAAAAAACAGCGTAGAATAACGAAATAACTGAAAATCAAGAGAGACAAGCTGTTGTTTTGGAAAGACATTGAAAAGTTCATGCACGTATCCATTGGATTTTTGTGTTTTCCCGACTTTCATTATTTACGACTCTTGAGTCGTAGGAGTTTCATTTTTTATGATATAATCAAAATTTCATCAAGAAAGAGATTTTTCCTATTTAAAAGCGTCTATTAAATGTATTTGTTGAGCAGAGTTGTCAATAAAAATGAAAAATATTGTCAAACGTGAGTTTTCTCCATTATAATATCAATTCAGGGATAAAATGAACAATTATGCAAAAAAATGGATTTTTTTATCAAAGGTTGAAGGCAAACGTAATGATTGCGCAGAAGAAATGCATTTCATATATACAGAGACGCTCAATTTTTAAATTTCTTTATGAAATTTGTTTATAACAATAAAAAAATCATACTTTAGTGTTTTATTTAAACGAAACATTAATTTAACTCGATTTTGCGGGGGAAAACGTGATGAAAATAAGTCTATGTTTTGTTTATTGTAAAAAAGGGGGCAGTTATTCGAAAATAAAGTTGTAAGGTTTCCAATAGAACAAAACGAGTTTTTTCTTTTGATCTTACAATATTAAATGGTGACTCCCAGACCCTCTGTTTTCACATAATTATTATGAGGAGAAAACTGCCATCTATACGAATATGAGACTGGAAGACGGATTTTTTAAATAAAGCCAGTGCATCTTAGAGGGACCACCGAAAATCAAAACCAAACTGTAGCACATGCATTAATTATATATTTTTAACCCCCCCCCCCCTCAACTTGCTTCCTACATACCCAAAAAATACCCTATAAATAAGTATAAAGTATTTTTTGAATGTTGGTTATGAATATTACTTTTTTGTAGTTGATTTTTCACAGATCATTTTTAATGTTTAAAGAAAAAGCATAAAGTATTTTTTATCACTTAAAAAGAGGACTTTGAAACTCTGCACGCCGCAAACATCTTTTCCAATTAAGGTTTTTTTAAGGTATAGCAAGGTATTTTAAGCACAGTATTTTTTGCCAATTAAATCTAAATGAATCATCCACTTATCCACCTCTATTCTTTTCTATCCTTTAGGCGATATTAACTTTCATCCGTTTTTTTAATCCCTATTTTCCTATCCAAGTGAATATTTCTATCTTTTCTGAAATATAAATTAGCCCTATCTTCTTGCACCCCAATCTTTCTATCTAAACGAATCCTCCACTTGTTCACCTCTATTCTTTTCTATCCGTTGGGCAATCTTAAATTTTTCTATCTTTTTTAATCCCTTATTTTCCTATCCAAGTGAATCAATTTCTATCTTTGCTGAAATATAAGATAGCGCTATCTTCTTGCATCCCAATCTTTCTATCTAAATGAATCCTCCACTTATCCACCTCTATTCTTTTCTATCCGTTGGGCAATCTTAAATTTTTTCTATTCTTTTTAATCCCTCTTTTCTAGTTTATGTGAAGCTATTTCTACCTTTTCTGAAATTCCCCATCTTCTTGAATCTTCTTGAATCCAAGTCGTTATATCCAAACAAATCCTCCGGTTATCCACGTCTATCCTTAGCGAGGCACGCTCTACTTGACGTACATCCCTGACTTAGTACCGGCTGATGCCCAGTAGGTGGCTGACTATAAAAGTCAGACACAAGTGAAATCATTTGCACCCTTTGTAATTGGAGGGTCGGTAGACGCCTTTGCAGAGTTCGAACCTCGACTAGTAAGTTGTAAAGATAGGGAATTTCGTTTTTAGGTACATACACCCTTGCTGGTGTAATAATATTTTGCGGCAGTTCGAAAATCAAAATATATTATTATTTTCGAAACTTATAAGAATACTAGATTTTTTAGTGGATTCAAATAGATAGAAATTAAAACGATATATCGTTTATAGTGGGTAGTTTGGCATAGATAATACAGGCCTACAAAAAAAAACAAAAGTGTCTGTGCAATTGACCAGACCTATATATTCTTATGTATTTTTCGACATTGAATCCGAATTTGCAATAAAAAAGTAGGGTCCAGCTACTTTTTTATGGGGTTTTGCTCGAAAAACCTCATTTTTTACGGTTTTTTCATGGTTTTTTTTTAAATAAAAAAAATAATAAAGAAAAATTTTATTTTTTTGACTTCAGAAACGAATTCTACGAGAAAAAATACATCGAAAACCATGTTTTGATTTTTTTTTTACAAAAATTTCAACCCACCATACGGCGATGAAAAGGCAGAAAATCGCGAAAAGTGAAAATTTGCTTCAAATTTGATTAAAATGACATTAAAATCAAGTTTTACGATTTTAAACCGATTTATAAACATTGAAAATACTATACTGGGCGTTTTTGAGGTCGCTGATCACGAATTTTAAGTCATTTTTTCAAAAAATAACTCCTAGTCGGCGTAAGTGGACAATAAACGTGATAAATTGATATTTTTTCAAAAAATCGATGTTTTGGATACAGTTCTGGAGGTTTTCCACTACATGAATCACAAAACTAGAAATTTTTTCGACCCTTGATCATAAAGTAAGACTTAGAACCTATGTATAGCGATATTCATGAAC
>NC_046659.1:22870904-22872016 GCF_010883055.1 Belonocnema kinseyi | reverse complement strand
TTCAGAAGAGGAGAAATGGGTTGCGCGCGCAACTCAGTCATTTACAGCGTCTCCTACTATATTCACACGGACATAGGCCTGTCATAGTATTGGACCGCATCTAGTTTCAGATCTGGGATCACTGCTGGGAATATCAGGCTTTGACCGCCGCGGGCGCTGCCTGTCATATCCAGTTAATATCAAAGTCATGTCCGTACCCAATACTTGGCTTGTTTAGTTGCTTCCCCTGCTGGATGTATAAAGATTTAAAAAGATAGAAACGTATGGATAGAAAAAGATAGAGATATTTAATCCTTCCCAGATGCACACTTTGCATCCCACCGATTATCTTTTTCTTTCCACGTCCTATCCATCGCGTCTACTTGGATCTATCTCTTTGTATGCCTGACTTGATCCCTTACAGTCTCAACTGTTTATCTTGTTCTATCCGTGGTGTTCCCAATTGTGTATCTTTCTCTATCAGTGACTCTTTTTCTTGTGGTCCTATAAGCCTATCTTTTTCTATCGTTGTTGTTCACAAATGTCTATCATTACACAGGCCCACAAAAAAAACAATAGTGTCTGTGCAATTGACCAGACCTATATATTCTTATGTATTTTTCGACGCTGAATCCGAATTTGCAATAAAAAAGTAGGGTCCAGCTACTTTTTTATGGGGTTTTGCTCGAAAAACCTCATTTTTTACGGTTTTTTTCATGGTTTTTTTTAAATAAAAGAAAAATAAAGAAAAATTTTATTTTTTTGACTTCAGAAACGAATTCTACGGGAAAAAATACATCGAAAACCATGTTTTGATTTTTTTTTTACAAAAATTTCAACCCACCATACGGCGATGAAAAGGCAGAAAACCGCGAAAAGTGAAAATTTGCTTCAAATTTGATTAAAATGACATTAAAATCAAGTTTTACGATTTGAAACCGATTTATATGAAAATACTGTACTGGGGGTTTTTGAGGTCGCTGATCACGAATATTAAGTCATTTTTTTCAAAAAACAACGCCTAGTCGGCGTAAGTGGACAATAAACGTGATAAATTGAGATTTTTTTCAAAAAATCGATGTTTTGGATACTGTTCTGGAGGTTTTCCACTACATGAATCACAAAACTAGAAC
>NC_046659.1:22857419-22870804 GCF_010883055.1 Belonocnema kinseyi | reverse complement strand
GCGCGCAACTCAGTCATTTACAGCGTCTCCTACTATATTCACACGAACATAGCCCTGTCATAGTATTGGACCGCATCTCGTTTCAGATCTGGGATCACTGATTCCCAGTGGATAGCAATTTGACATTTACACAAGTTAGCACGTGTACATTGTTTTAAATATAATAAATGAATAGATGTTTGCTTTGAAAACGCATGTAACATTTTTCAAAACAAAACTAAATAAGAGAGGAAACTTTCTTGCTAAAACATTTAGTGAAAAAATTGTCTTCATTTCTGCTAAACCCATTCTAGTTTTGTTGTTAGTTATGAACATAATATTTCTTTTTAAAAAAACAAGAGTATCGAAATACTTTATGTGATATTTGTAATCCGATAGGAGATCTGTCATAGACAAGAGAAATTCAAAACAGAACTTCGACCAAACCGTTTAATAAACTCGAGCAGAAGTTTTTTTCCCTAACTCGATATTTTATCAGCTTTCCTACAGGCACGCCCGTTATCTGATAATTAAACTCTTATTTTCAGTAAAAAATTTATTTATTTTCAATCGCATGTAAACAAGTGGAATTCATCCCTAAGAAATTGCCACTTTTGGGTAACAGATGGCGCCAGGCCTTTTTCGTGGCCGTACCCAATAGAAATCGACAAAATTTCATTTGCAATGAACGCTTATAATTTAAAAGTCAAGTTAATAGGTATTTTGCGTAATTTGAACATTGGTTTTGATAATCAAAAGTATGCGTTAGATATGTTAATATTACCGGATAAAGGCGAAATCCTACTCGGTAGGTCATGGTTACATGCTTTCGGGCTTTGGCCTTTATGCAGAATAAATCTAATAGATTTGAATACCTGTCAAAATTTAGTGTAGAAAGTAGCTAAAGTTTTTCCTAACCTGTTCGGCCCAGGAATTGGTTATTTTAATAAATGTACGATCAAATTGGTGTTAAAAGAAAATGTGAAGCAGAAGGCATTTAAGGTGAGACACGTATAGTATGCACTACAAGGTAAAGTCGAAACAGAAATAAAACGATTAGAAAATTTAGGACATACAGAGCGCGTGAGAACAAACGTGTGCGCCACGCTGATTGTACCCATTATTTAAGAAGACGCAACTATTCGCTTATGAGGTAACATTATATCAACGATAAATCAAGGGTTCACAATAAACACACACCCGTTACCCACAATAAACGAAATTCGTGGAAAATTACAAGGTGGGAAAAAATTGGCGTAGTTGATCTAACATATGCGTATGTGCAGATACCCGTGCATCCTAACTCGCAAGATATGTTAACGATAATTACATATAACGGCCTATATAGAGATACGAAATTGATAGAGCGAGTTATGTCGGGACCAGGAGAATTTCAAAGAATAATGGGAGATTGCTTAAGAGACATTGAAGGACAAACAGCTGTTTACTTAGATACTATATATATATATATATATATATATATATATATCACATAATCATAATATGGGTTTAAGGTAAACGTAATATAGTGCGATTTTATGAAAGAAGGAATAGAAATTTTTGGTTTTGTAAATCGAAAAGGTAAATTATGCACGTCGAAAATAAAGTAGATGCTATAGTTAACGCACTGATAGCAAAAGATAATACCATTACCCAGTTTTCTGGAAGAGGAATTTGCTGCTCATAATCGCCCACAGTTCGTATTTCTTAACCGATTAAAATTTTTTTTTTTTGGAAATGCTCAGCAATTAATTTTTCAGAGAATTGTGGTTTGCTTTTTGAAATTATTTTACAGAGCAACAATATATAAATAAATATAGTGACAAAATTGACCATTTTAGCTTTGTGAATTTGTATCTCAAGAAAAAATACAGATAGAAACTCACTATCAGCCGAAATGATTTCACATGCATTCATAGAACATAATTAATTTTAATAATATTTAACTTAATTATTATAAACAATTTCTATACACAAATTCTTTATAAACGAGTCTTTCTCATAGCTGAATTGATTTTTCTGAACAAAAGTGATCCACAATTGCCTTTACAGCGATTTATATACTTTAAGCTTTATCAAAAATAAACAATATAGATGTTTAGTACAATTTAGTTCAACAAGTCTCCTAATCGGCCGTTTCCTCGTAGAAAAAAATGTTTTTTTATTCAATAATTATTAGACTGACATTTATTGCGGTGACTAACCAACGACATTATATAAAGAATAATTTATGTGTTTGTTATAAACAATGTTCTTAACAAAACTATGATTTATTTTTTTACATGCAAAAAGGACGGGTTTCCACCGAAGTTATCCGACAGTAAACTAACAGTGATTCCAAAATTGGATATGGGACATTACATAATAATTTACGTAATTGTTAATAAAAATCTCTGTAGCAAACTGTCTATAGCGATAACGCTGTACTTTCGTTTTTAGAAGTCACCTATCTTTCATTTGTTTTATGCAACTTCTTGAAAAAAATGAGGAACAAGTGAAAATAAGGTGCAATAACGCTGTACTTGCGTATTCAGAAGTCACTTATCTTTCATTTGTTTTGTACGTAACTTCATGAAAACAAATGAAGAACAAGTGACTCTCAACTAAAAAATACAGTTCCAGGTTCACCGCTAGGTGGGTATCTCTCGCATGCGCTCTCGCAAGAGAAATCATAATTTTCGTTTATATTACTGAGAGAGGCTCCAGTGGGCACAAAGTTTGGCGACGTGTTTACGACGTCGTTACGACATCTTTACGACAACTTTACGACATCCTATGTCCATGTCGTCATGGTGTCTTTACGATATCGTATATAAGTCATATGATCTGACGATGTCTTTACGATATCGCAAAGACACCTTAACGACATGGACATAGAATGTTGTAAAGATGTCGTAAAGATGTTGTAACGATGTCGTAAAGACGTCGCCAAATTTTGTGCCCACTGGGCTGCGTTGAAATTATCTTTATATAATTTGCTTTTGGCGTCATTTTAAAATATCTTCTGCAGGTTTGTACATTTCAATTGTTTGTATTATTATTTCTAATAAAAAATGGATACTCTCAAGGTAGGTAAGAAGGTCCTTTGTGATTTTCTTATTGCCAATGAGAGTACTGTCTCGCAAGGTTTGTTAAGTTTCATGCAAACTGAGTACAAACTTGATCCTGGGCATCTAGAAATAGTAGCTAATCACTTGAATTTGTATTTTTTACCTTTATTTCAGAAAAAATGGAAAGAATGTTTAAGTATAAAAAGTCAGTTTAAAAAGAGGCTCGAAAACTGGCTAAAAACTGACTTCGTTGTTACTTTTTCTGGGATAAAATCAAAAGGAGGAAGAAAAAGTTCGGATACAAAATTCGAAGATGCTTCTGCTGCGACAAAGAGACGAAAATTAATGTCCATTAAAGAGAGTTTTACGGCTGCTGAGATACAGGATGCATTTCTGCGAAGTTTACGAAAGAGTGGAAGAAAAAAAATTGCAAATGCTATAGTTGTTCTTTTGAATTCTGACGATACTGAAAATTTAAACATTTCAGGTAAATCTGACTTTGAATCATATGTGTCATACTCTTCAGAAGAAGCTTTAGCTTTATTGCAACAGGTCAGACTATCAAAGTATCAATATAATACTATTCACTTACAGGCCAAAGAAAGAAAGGCTGACATTTATCCTTCATATGTGAATATATTAGAGATTAAAAAAGATTGTTATCCTTCAATTATTCGAATATCGGAAGAAGCAGCCATGGTTGAGATTCAGTCTCTTATTGATCACACTACTCAAAGTCTTTTTAAAGATCCAAAATTTATGCCTTCCCATTTCAGAGAATAGATTGAAAATTTCTTATTTGGACTTTAAAATTAAATATGGCATCGATGGGCTGTTAACTGATGCAAAATACAATCACAAGTTTAATAACAACGATTTGACCGATGACTCTTTTTTCACAGCATCAATGGTGCCAATATGGTTGAGGTTAAAGCACACGGGAGAAACAGTTTGGATGAATCCTCATAGTTCCTCGCCAAAACCTTGTATACCTATCATGATTAAATATGCAAAGGAAACAAAGGAATGAACGAAATCAGAAATCACAAATATTAAGACACAAGTTCAGAAGCTTAGTCCCACAACAATTACTACGACTAATGGTGTGTATATAGTGACAACAGAAATGAATCTAACTATGTTGGATGGAAAAGTTTGTACAGCTCTCACTGATACTCCATCATCTTCTACTTGCTACAGTTGCAAAGCGACACCATCACAAATGAATGATCTAGAGCGTGTAAAGCAGAAGAAAGAAATTATATTCAGCTTAGAATTTGGTCTTTCTACTTTGCATGCCTGGATTAGGTTCATGAAGTGTATGCTACATATTTCTTATCGGTTACAAATCTGCAAATGGAGCATATTCAAGAAAAAAGATAAGGAAACGATGAAAGAAGCTAAGAAAAGAATTTGCAACAAATTTCAAAAGAAGATGGGGTTAATAATTGATCAACCAAGTTAAGGATCTGGAAAATCTAATTGTCGTTATACGGCTCGTAGGTTTTTCTCGAATGTTGATCAAGTGTCAGAAATAACTGGAGTAAATAAAGAACTCATTAAAATGTTTAGAAACATACTACAAATGTTAGTTCGTAGCAGAAAAATTCCTTCTCTCTTTTTCAACGAGTATGCTTTTAGGACAGCAAAACTGAGAGTGAGCTTGTGTCCATGGTACTACATGCCTTCTTCAGTTCATAAAATACTACTACATGGGGAAAAGTTATGGAGAATTTTAGGCTGCCAATTGGCATGTATTCCGAAGAAGCTTCTGAAGCCAGGAACAAGGATATCAAGTACATTCGACAGTTCAACACATGAAAAATCTCTCGATTGCATATCATGCACGACCTAATTCACAAACACCTTGAGTCCTCAGATCTTTTTATTGCATCCTTGAAGCCTGAGTGGGAAAAAGTTGAACTTAATCAAGAACACGATGAACTAATAGAACAATTCGAATTTATAAATAATTCGAGTTCTGAATCGTAATTTATTCATTTTAAGTTTCTTATAATAATCTCATTATTAGTATAAGTATCAATTTTTTCATTGATTCAATAACACAAATAAGATTATCAGAAAAATGATTGAAGAAAAAATAATTTTTTTCTACTACCAACCGCAGATTGTCACGCATTGTTTAAAAATTGTTATTTTTGCATGTAAAAAAATAAATCATAGTTTTGTTAAAAAAATTGTTTATAACAATCATAGTTAGTCACCGCAATAAATGTCACTCTGATAATTATTGAAGAAAAAAAAATTTTTTCCTACGAAGAAACGGCCGATTAGGAGACTTTTTTAACTAAATTGTTATAAACAATCTATATTGTTTATGTCTGATTAAGTTTAAAGTATATAAATGGCTTTAAAGACAATTGTGAATCACTTTAGTTCGGAAAAATCAATTCAGCTATGAGAAAAACTCGTTTATCAAGAATTTGTTTATATAAATGTTTATAAAAACAACAGTTGTTAACTGATGCTAATTTTTTTTGTTACAAATTATGACTCTTATAAAAAATATTAGTTAATTGCTGAGCATTTCTAAAAAAAAACTTTCAAAACGGTTAAGAAATACGACCTGTGGGCGATTATGAACAGTAAATTCCTATTCCAGACCACTGTGCTTTATGACAATGGCTAAGAAGCTATCATTGATAAAGAGGCTGGAGCCATTGTACTTGGGTTTAAAAATTCTATGATTACATATACGGTAGACAAATAGTCCCTAAAACAGACCACAGGCCTTTAGTATACATCTTTGGATCAAATCAACAAACACCATTAACTACAGATAGTAGACTTCAATGATGGGCCTATTTTGTATCACACTTTACATATAAAATCGAATATATTATCACGAAAAAGAACGGAAATTTTGATGCATTCTCAAGGTTCCCACTTGAAGATAACACGCCAATTTTTAGTAACGATTTTCGAGTAATAAATACTATAGAACAAGAATTAAAAGTACTTAATGCAAAGTATATCGCGAAAGAAACATTAAAAGATAACACAATTGGACAGATAATTAGACTTATAAAAGACGATTGGCCTAAAACAAGAAAATCTATCCAAAACTGAACTAAAATACTATTTAAAAAAAACATGATCTATACGTGAGAAAGGATTGTCGATTGTGGGGTTATCGTGTAATCTTACCTGGAAGCTTGAGAGGCAAAGTGTTTAAAGAACTTCATGATTCTCATTTCGGTAGCGTAAAAATGAAAATAAGAGTAAGGTCACATGTTTAATGGCCCAATATCGGCGCGCAATTAGAGGAATTAGCAGCTACATGTAACATTTGTATGCAAGAGCGGAAAGCTCCACCAAAAGTGCAACTAAAACCATTGCCATCACCAAATGAAGGCTGGATTCCGATACACAGTTATTTCTTAAGAGCGTTCTATGTCCATACGTTTATGGTTAGTGTAGGTATGTACAGCAAAAGGTTAGAGGTAGTAAATATGAAAACAAATACGCAAGTTGATAGAGTATTAGATCAATTCAAGAAAATATTTTCACGTTTTGGTTTAGCAAACCATTTAGTAACCGATAACGGGCCCCAGTATGCAAGTAATAGTCTTCAATTAATTATGGAAGAAAGTTGAGTAAAACACGCATTTTCAGAATCATACCGTCCAGCAATAAATGGCGCCATCTGATCATCTTCGCACTTGTTTGGAACTGCCTACTTTCCGCACTTGTTGCATAATATGCTATTTTGTCAAGTATGTGCGAAATGTTCGCTTTGCAGGGCCAATTTCAAAACCATGGTAGAAAGCAGTCATATAAATACATTTTGTAATCGCTGCGCTTGCGCTCTTTGAGCAAGATGACTTTTTCTAGCTGTTGAGAATAGTGTATGGACTAATTCGAAGTGATAAGTTACCATAAATGACTGATAAATTACAGAAAATTTTGGAAATGTTCTATACCTGAAATTTTCGCTAATTTAATAATTTTCCATAAATATGCAGAAATTTCAGGTATCGAAAATTTCAAAAATTTTCAGAAATGTTGTGTGACTGATTTTGACCATGGTTTTGGAATTCGACACTTCCCGCACGCAAAACATGCCACGAAAAAGCGAACATTTCGTGCATGCTTTACAAAATAGTATATTGTGCAACAAGTACATAATGTTGGTAGTTCGAAACAATAGTGAAGTTTCCTGAACGAGCCAAAATCGAAGATGAGCATATGGCAGGTATAACAAATTTCATCAGATTTAAAAGTGCTTTCTTTCTACGACTGTCACACACGATTTTTTTGGTAACAAATGCATGCAATCTTCGTTTTGAGAAGCAACTCGGGTTAATTTGTGAATTATTTTAAAAATTAACTATCGTAAAATAGATAATCAATAAAAATGTACAAAAGTGAAGTAAAGCCTCACTCATGTTCGTGTTATAAATATAAGTGAAACAATTACAGACCTAATGAACAGCAAAATGTAGACAAATTAAGTCATCCTTAAGTTTTTCTACGCTGGTGATTCTTTGCCGTCTTTTACCAAATTTAAAATTGTTACGTTTGAACAACTAGTGAACTGGTGAACTATTATGTTTGAGTTAGTCGCTGTTTTTTTTATTTGTGTATCCTCTGGGTTACAATATTTAGACGTGGATGCGCCAAATTTCACTTTCGATTTGGTTTTGCAGTGCTTTGATAATGGAGATCCATCCTCATTTTTTTAAGTTGTAAAAGGCGGTTTTACATTCAAAGATTTTGTTCTTTCAGTCCATATTTTGGTTTTATAAGTGGCATTCTGTTTTGGCACATTACAATATTTGTTGATGCCACTAACGTGATGCATATACTTAAAATTGTGATAATTAAACAAAAATCTGCTCGAATCTATGTTTTGTGGTCCAAGAGTTTCATACTTTTATTTAATAAATTGCAGTAGACTTCACATTTGGTCGTAAATGTTCGTGAAACATACGTTTTAGTTTTTGGTACTGTTATCAGCAAATGAGAGTTATAGTCCTTGATATCATTTGTCATGATATCGCAGAGATCTTCTATCCGAAGTGCATCATTAATTCCGCGGATTAAATGAAACTGCAAACAACATATTCGATTTATCGACATCGCCTATTTCAAAGCTTTTTTCGGTTTACTCATTATTTAAATGAATGTTTGAAGTCACGTGATTTCTCAGTTTGAGTGTGTGATGTTAGCCTTGTCGCTTCAGAAAACCAGTGTGCCAGCAACAGTGAATCGCGACAGATCGTTGTCCGATCTTTTCGGAGCAGTAAAGTGATTAACTCAATAAAGACATTAAATCTTACATCTTACAAAAATGTCTATATAAACGAGTGCGTGATCTGAGTTGTTCTCAAAAATGTTTTTAGTCTGCCAAATATTCTATACTTGGAATAAACTTGGACTATTCATTATTTCTAACGATTCTTTTCTGTCTATTCCTGATGTGGCAAAATTAAATATTATAAACATAAACATTGAACAATATCCTCAGCATTAAGTTTTAGATACCTTGAACAAGTAGTGAGCATATGCTCTTGTACTGGATCCAAGCTCACTTGGAAAGTAATTTCGGATCCAAGCGCGCATGTGCAGCAGCTAGAAAAAGTGATTTTGTCTCAAGTGTGCAAGTGCAGCAGCTAGGAATTGTAATCTTGCTCTATGTGCGCAAGCGAATCAGTTAAAAGAAGTATTTTCATAACTGCTTTTTAACAAAGTTTTAAAATTGGTCAGTTCCAAAGACTGTTTCGAAAATTGAACATTCGGTGCATGTGTTACAAACAATTAATGTGTTACAATAAATTTGTGCGACATAGTGTTTGAGGTGTTACCTTTAATTCAATCTTTATTTCTCTTTATGCAACCAGATGGCGATATCGTAACTTATTTTTAAACTAAAAAACTGCGTGATTGGTGTTCTTCAAAGTGTGAAAGATTTTCGTTTGTGAGACTTGTTACTCAGTTAGCTACAACCTTGAACTTTCCTGACCTTCTCTCAATTACATCCGACATCCTTAGAAAACCAGTCACTGCGCGTTGTGAAGATAGCCTGTTTCACGAGATCACTGGAAGCTGGTGTTATAAGTATATCTCTGGTACATACGACTGAATGATACTCCCTTTCTTTCAAGAATAATAGAGGGCAATGCTTCTAAGTCTATGGTGGAGCTCAAGATGACAGTTCGTCTACACAACATAGCGTGCGTTCAGCTGATCGGGTGGTTTCAAGCCACTCATCATTTATGCATAAAATGGGTGGAGCGTGATGACAGATTTCGGATTCCAAAATTACCAAACCTGGGATCGACGCTTTTCCTTTAAACGGCCATGCGAACTTCGTCCTAATTCTCTGACAAGTACACATTGAATAAAACTGATTCAAGAAGTCGCAAGATATAAAAAAAGTAAAATAGCAGGAGCACCTCTTACGCACTTCTGACAGGTTTTTTTTCTTATTATACTAGTGAGAATTAATGTACTTTAAGTAAGGGTGTCTCTTACTCTGGAAAATATCTATCACACAATCAATTTCTCTCACTTCTCTTTCAGCTCCGTGAAATAATTTTTACCTTAACCTTAATGATCACTTTTTTATGTGAAACGAAATTTGCTATATTCTTAAACGAGATTATTTCAAGTTTTCAATAAATTTAAATTCTTTATCAACACACAATAAAAAACAATTCTCTGAAAGTTGTCGTTGAGTCTTACTTCAATGAAGTCTACAAAATGTGAGGAAGTTTTTGGTCTCTGTTTTTTCACTTGGCTTCATAAAACTTAAGCATCCAGATGTCTTCATACACTTTCCTCACTGCTGATGTCTAAACCTAGTCCAATGATCTCGGTCGTCTGCTTCGCGGCTTTATCCAGAAGCACTTTTTTGCCAATCATCTAATGATTTCTGTCAATGATTTTTTATCAGATGATGTCTTACATTTGCGACTATGAGACCTGTGCCCAGGATAACACGGTAATATAAACATTAGAAATTAGAAATAGGAGCCCCCTTCATGGCGGGGACTTACAATCGAAGAACGGTCGAATTGAAATATGCATGATCTTACGCGTATCGATTTTGATGCCGTGCGCTCGTGTTTGTCCATGGAACCAGCTCCAATGATTAGAGTTGAATCGCGCGGCAAGAATGTTTTTTATTCAGGCACGCTCAGGTACATATAGGTTTGATCAGCTTAAAAATTTCTAATAACACTTATATCCACAAACTCAGGATCATCGAGAAGACCAGTAATATTTCCTTTCTTCAGATTAATCTTAACACACTTGTTCAATCCAAAGTCCACACCAGTCTCTCGTGTGTACCTCTCGACGATTTTGAAAGCATTCTGAAACTGCCTTGCATGAGAAGCCGAAATTTCAGGTCATCAATATAAAATACATACGTAACATTATGCTCGCGGTGATTAGTATCGCCACAGAGGTACCCATGAGATTTGCTTAGTGCGAAATATAGGAGCAGTAGTATCATGCTAAGGAGGAGAGGGAACATGGCGTCGCACAGTAGGGCAAAAAGAGAACGCTCGTGGACAAATTTATTTTCAGAAGACAATTATTATTCGATTCTAATTTTTTTTAATGAAAGCTAATGAAATTTCGCATCGAACAAAACAGCATCAACAATAATGAAAAAAATTTGTTTTGACTTTTAAGTTATACCGGTTTTTGAAAAATGCTTTGATTCAATAAAAAATATTATTGAATTTCTTATAAGCAAAGAATTGAATGAAAATAGTTTCATGGGATTCTCGGCGACTCGTCACTTGAGATAGCGCACATTTCTGAAAAAAAATAATTTTCTCTTCACCCCTTTAATAGCGACGAAAGTAGATCTTTTCTCAGACAAATTCAGTGTGAAGAATTTATCAATTTATTTTCCATCTTCTGAAATAGGACGTTAAGTATTTTCTGCCATTTGAAGAGTTAATTTGATCGATAAATTTCATTTATGGTCTCACAGATTGTGGAATGAAATATCGAGTGTTCTATAACAACTAGTTCTGATGACAAAACATATTCCTAAATTAGTCGTGTCATGAATGTAGCACCTCGCTTAAGATAGCCTACATTTTTAAAAAAAGATTTTGTTCTCCGACTCTCTAATAGCTTAGTTGGAAAAGCACATGACCGGCAATCGGAAGTTATGTGGCGCGATTCCCAGTAGTGTGACTCGAGTAGACCTTTTTTCAGACAAATTTAATTTTAAGAACTTATACATTTATTTTTCATCTTATCAAATATGACTTTGAGTATTTTCTGTTATTTAAACAGTTAACTTAATCCATAGCAATGATTTCTGATTTCACAGATTATAGAATCACATATATGCTGCTCGACGATAACTAGTTGTGATGATAATACACATTCATCAATTACTGGTATCATAAATTTAATACCTGACTTAGGTCCGCGTATATTTCTGAAAAAGATTTTTCTCTCGATCTTTCCAATAGTTGCGATTTCCAGTGAAGCAACTGGACTTAGAAAAACTTAATTTTAAGAAGTTATAAATTTATTTTTTATCTTCTCAAGAATGAAGTTAAGCATTGCCTGCTATTTTAATAATTAATCTGATCAAAATCTTTCATCTTTGGCTTCACAGAATGTGAAATGACATGCCTACTGATCGACAGTAACGAGTTCTAAAGATAATATAGATTCCATAAGTATTTGTACGATATACGTAATACCTGGCTTCAGACAGCGTACATTTCTGAAAAAATATATATCTCGCGATGTCTACAAGCCTAATAGGTAATTGGTTATTGGTAATTGGTAAAGATTTCGGATTTCATAGACTGTGAAATGTCATCTATACTGATCAACAGTAACTATTTCTGACGATAAAACGGATTCATAAATTACTCGTATCATAAATGTAACACTTGGATTCAAGTATCGTACATTTCTGAAAAAAGAGTTTTCTCTCGATTTTTTTAATAGCATAATTCGAAAAGCACCTGACCAGCAATAAGAACTTCAGTAGCTTGCTTCTCAGTAGAGCGACCTGATTAGATCTTTTTTCAGGCTAATTTAATTTTGAGAAAATATAAATTGATTCTTCACCTTGTCAAAAATGATGTTACGTATATCCTGCTATTTCAATAAATAACTTAATCGATAGCTTTGAGTTCATATACATAGCTGCTGGCTTGAGATAGCGTACATTTCTGAAAAAAGATCCTTTTCTCGATCTCTCTAATAGTAAATTGGGAAAACACGCGACAGGCAACGGGAAACTCTGTAGTTCTATTATCGGTGCAGCAGCTTAAATAGACCATTTTTCAGACAAAATGTATTCTATGATTTGATCCATTTATTTTCCATCTCGTCAAATATTACGTTAATTATTTTCGTTGTATGTATGAATGTATTTTTGCAGTGAATAGTAAATAATGTTTGTTAAGGTCTATACCGCTGGTTTGGTGTTAAACATTTTTTATTATACAAAATTTGCCGTCATGTTTTAACCTGTATTTCAGGTCCTCTTCAAGGCTTATTCTAGAAGGAAAATTCATATTTTAAAGAATTAAATGTAAATTATTTAATTGGAATGTCCTTATTAATCGTTGATTTTTAATTACTATGGAAATAAAAGAAAAGTCGCTGAAGACTACTTTGAAATTTAGAATTAATTTTTTTATCATTTTAATTGTTTGGGTATAATTTTTTCAATTAAAAATGTTAAATGATTAGAATATAACTTGTGAATTTAAAATTGGTTTTAAAATTGTAAACTTATCTTTTAAGATATAACCTAAAAAATTTTATCTAAAACAGAAATTAATTATGAAAGAGTTAGTTTATTAAATTTAAAATGTTGTATTTAGTATTTAGATAAAAGTTATTATAAACTTATAGGAACACATCCTTGAAATTATGGCAGTTTTTTTATTAAATTTTGTTTTGTACTGTTGACGACTTTTTTGTCAATTTACTTGATTAAGAGAATACAGCAATAATCATAGGTAATTTAGAGGTTAGTTTATGCATGATTGTGTGTGTGTGTGTAACTCGAGAAAGACCGCGGGGAATTAAAATCATGTTAAAAATTTACTTCTATTTTAGAATGCGAATATTGGAAATAAGTTCAATGTAAATCCACCAAACTTTACAATGTAAAGCCACCAAATCTACTTATGAAACTTCTTGTCGACCTTTAAGAATCCGAAAGGCTGGGGTGACACACCGGTGAATTGTGAAATTCGAAGAGCTTCGCAGGGAATCAGGAGAGAGGTTCAGACGTTCTAGTACTTGCAAAGCGAAGAAACTGTGGACCTCATTTGAGCGGATGATGGATGAGTATAGGAGCAAAGGCGGCTAGAGTGGATAAGCCCGTAGAAG
>NC_046659.1:22852180-22857319 GCF_010883055.1 Belonocnema kinseyi | reverse complement strand
TATTGTCAAGTAGGCTACTTTAAAAGCAACAACACGTCTATAGGGCTGGTCACTCAACCGAGACAGCCCTAACAACAGCAGGGAGCCTAATTGAAGGACAACTGAAGCAGAAAGGCTTCGTGATTATAACCTTCATGGACATCGAAGGAGCCTTTAACAACAACTATGAAGATGTGACTAGGGCGGCCATGATCGCAAACTTTGTACCTATTGCAGTCGTGAAACAGCCCTTTCATATGTGAGCCAATAGAAACCTAACCACAACTAAGGGTGGTACCACTTTAGGTGGAACCGCTGACTTGGAATGTTCGTAGGGGGGGTGTATTATCGCTCTTTCTGTGTTGCCTGGTAGTTGATCAGCTGGTTCTTCTGCTTACAAGTCAGGGCCACCACGTCAAAGGTCATGCGGACGATATGCTGGTCATCGTGAGCAGCCGATATCTGGATGCGCTATTTGGAGTGACTTAGCAAGCACTAAGTATAATAGATTCGTGGTGTAAGAAGACTGGACTATCAGTAAATCCGAGTAAGACGGATGCAGTTATATTCGCCCGAAGGTATAAGTGGGGAACCACGAGTACATTGAAATTGGCTGGACGAAAACTGGAAATGAAAGGACGGGCCAAATATCTAGGTGTTATTCTGGATAAGAAGCTTTCATTAGACAGTGCAACGACAAACAGTGGAAAGCAAGTGCAAGAAGCTAGTAGTGACCCTTTAGCTCTGTAGAATCAGGAAACTGATTCTGAGAGGCATCACTGGTGCCTCGAAGTCGATACCCACGATAGCACTAGGGACACTAATAGGTTTGAAGCCCCTACATCTCACCATCAAGGTCGTGACTGCGAAGACAGCTTGGAGATTAAATATGGTACACGATAGCAATATCTCGACAGTAGTGCGAATACCAATCGACATCGCGAAAACGCCGACACTGAGCATGCTCAGGGACGAAACATCCACTGTCGCCACTTCTTTGAGAAGAAGTACTGAGGTAGCTTATCCATAAAAGAGGAATGAGTTAACGGTGAGGCACACCTGTCCCTGTCCAATGATGGAGACAACTGGTTTACAGACGGCTGCTGAAACAAGCAGAACGCTGAAGCTTGTGTATATCGTAGAAGGAATGGAATGGGCTTTACAATTGCGATGAGGCCCTACGCCACAGTTCTGCAATCTAAGATTATGGCCATGCTCCAGTGCGCCTAAAAGGCAAGGCAATATGGCAATAAAATAAACATTCGTATCTGTTCAAAAAGCAGGGCTGCTATAAAGGCCCTGAATGGAACATCGACCACGTCTTTCCTAGTATGGGAGTGCTTTAAAGCCTTGAATAAGCTAGCGACAAAAAACTGAGTCACTCTGCGCTGGATCTCTGGACACAGCGGCAACAAGGGCAATGAGATATCGGACAGGCTAGCTAAGCTAGCAGGAAAAGAAAATTTTACGTAAGCCGAGCCATGAGTGGGGTTTGGTCTCTGGCTGAAAACAGGCTAAAACACTCTTGGGTTCAAAGATAAACTCTCACCGAGCAAAGGAATTATTCAAGCTCAGGAGGAATGAAGTCAAACTCCTAACAGAAATTTGTATAGTACATGGAAACCTCCGGCATCACATACATAAGATACCATGGCTGTGTTCAGCTACCTATGAAGAGGTCTGTATGGCCACGCTTAAGGCTCATAAAGGGACGCTCTCAACCCAGAATAATAATAATTATTATTATAATTTATGAGCCTTGGAGGCCCAGTTGGTTAGACGTTCAGATTTCACCTCAGAGGTCCGGAGTTCGATCCTTGAGGTAGTACGTCTGAAAATGTTTCTATGTACCTTAACCGAATTTCTGGTAGTTCGGAACCCACCTTAAGCTCTACGTGCCCTAGCGTGTAATTCAAACTAAAGAAAGCAAGGGCAAGCAATAGCCATGAAATGCAACTGGCTAACATCACAGGTTTGGATGTTTCGCGGTCTTGAAAAGGGCAAGTAACTAGAAAGCTCCAAGTCCGGCCATGGTGCACAACTTTTGGTACACGTACCTGATGAGTGTTCGTCTTACGTTGGCAAGGTGTTTTCAGAAGATCATTGAACACTCAGATCTGATGCCAGGCTTTATGCTCCAAGGTACTACTATAGACGCTGTTGCCATGAGTCTAGCTCATAAGGATCAAAGGAACTTACACATAGTGTACATTGATAACTAGATCAATATGCATTACGGCGGATATATTTCAAGGAGACTCCTTCAGTGGACTATGGTTCTGTTTAGCGTTGAACCCCTTGAAAAAAATACTGAACAGCATGTCTCATGGGTTTAGAATTCATGATAATAAGGATGGTCATCAAGTGACTAATCTCCTGTACATGGTTGACTAAAAGCTGTACGCTAGTTCAGCCCAGAAACTGTAGCAAATGATTGATGTCACAAAGCAGTTTTCCAACGAAATCCACATGGAGACTGCCTTTACTAACGAGACTCAGATTGGTTATGAAGACTTTTCTTAACTCGGTAACCAAAATCAGGGCAATGAACACATGCCGTCCCTGTCCTCACATACTCCTGCAAGCTCATCAAGTGGTCTAACACCCACCTTGAAAAGTTAAACCGAATTCTCCGCGTAGAAATTACGAAGCAACGCATGTAACACACAAATTCAGCAATTGAAAGAGTAGTTCTGCCACGGCATATAGGAGACAGGGGCGCTGTAGATGACAAAAAACTGTGTGAGTCAGAAGTAAGCCGGTTGGAGGACTATTTAAACAGCAAATGAAATGTTGTGCTTTACAGCACCATCTGTGAAGCGTAGTTTGACTACACGCCCACGAATTTATTCTCAGATGGGGCTTTGAATATCAGGGCAGAAACCAAAGGGGAATTTGAAATACAATGGAGGCAGAAAGCTATCCACGGCGAGCACCCTAAAACGTTAGATCAACATGAAGTGGATAGTGAGGCATCCAATATTTGGCTGAGAAAGGGTGTTCTGTATTCAGAGACAGAAGGATTTGTCATGGCGATACAGGACAAGGTTGTCATAACCAGGAATTATCATAAACACGTATTACATCAGGACGTGGTTGACCGGTGCTGATTATGCGGAGATACCAACAAATGCATCCAGCACATTATTGATGACTGTTGAGTAATTGCTCAGAGAGAATATACACACAGCCATAATGATGTAGCAGGCATTATACATCAACAACTTGCCCTAAACCTAGGACTGTTCAAAGAATGGATGCCTTTCTATTTACTATCCAACCGGATCATTACATCCCGGCCAACTGAACTAACATCGTGATGCGAAAAAAATAGGTGGAAGAGTCTACATCATCGACATTTCTTGTCCACTTAATTGAATTTTGCATTTAACCTATACACGTAAGATCCACAAGTATAGCGAGTTAAGGCATGAAGTAAAGACCATATGGAGAAATGTGAATCATGCATCTATACATCCCATTGTGATTTCGGGTATAGGCAATATGCATGTAAGATGCACTGAAGGTCTTGAACATTTAGGAGTCAGTAGGGTATTGGCAGCAGCTCGAAATCCAATTTTACCAAACACCCGTCGCATTGTAAGAAACTTTCTTGACTATCAGTGGACAAGCGGCTGAAAACCTGTAGAGTGGCAGATGGAAGCTCTAAGAAAGCATCTAGGGATGACTGTTGCCACCTCCAACGCTCGCGGTTGCTCGTAATTGTATACCTACAACATCATCGCAGGATGTTTGAAAGATCGTATTGGTTTGACTTATAACATCCTAATCTCATTAGTCACTTGACTTAGTCGGTGGCTATGATGTATAGGTATAACCGGGTTCAACTGAGTAAAAGTTTAAAATAAAAGTCATATAATTCGGCAATTGACACTATTTCCGCTGTCCATAATTCCCCATGCGGCATTTTATCGGGCTCTATCTGAATTTTTTAACGAAAGAAAAAGTTATTTCTTAAATTATTGTTATATAATCTACATTTTTTATAGTTGTTAAGTACACAATTCGCAAATACGGTACTCTACACAAATAATCGCAAGCTTAAGCGCTTTGGAAATTCGCACTTGCTGATGAGTCGAAACCTACCTGAACTACTTAAACATGTACTCTACCACGCGCTCTAACTCATTTCGCTATTGATGCGCTTAGAGCATGGTTACAAAATTTCGGCCATGATTATAATGAGTAGTTCTAAGGTAAATTAAAAATTTTCAATAGACTTTATTAAGAAAAATGTATTTGAATACAATTTAAAATTAAATTGTACTCATCGTAAGCACGGCTCGATAATCTTTTTTCTTTGAATATTTAAAAAGTTGATCAAATATCTAAAGGTAAAAAACAAACAAAAAGTCAAGTGCAAAAATGTTATAATAACGTTAGTAGCAATGGTACCACTCTGTACAGACACCCCCATTCCTCCTACTTCTCGCTCTATCCCCCGCGCCTCACGGCATCAAAGTGATTGTAGATAGTGTGATATGAGAAGTGCATTATCCTGGCCCCCCGTGCACAAAGCAGATTTTTGTGATGTCATACTTGACACAGACAGTGAGAAAATTTTCATCCTGGTCATACAGATGTGTGTAAGTGTCTGTGTGAGTGTTGAGTGTGTGCGTGCGAGCGAGTGCGTGATAATTGCTAGATAGCGCATAAGAGCATCTTTTTCACACTGAGGGATATGACTGGTATGAAAACATTTATATATTCATCGTCTTATTTTTTGAATTGGATTGTGTTTAAGAATAATTTTTTAAAATTATAACAATATATAATACATTGTTAATAACGACAAGAAAGAATGGAAATAAAGGAATAAATATAATTTCATGTAATAATATATAACTTAATGTTTTTGAATAACAAATAAAAACAAATAATAATTTTTGATTTGAAAAACTGATTATTTACTATCCAAAGAAAATGTCAATAAAGAAATGTTCAGCATAAGAGTGGAAAGTAATAAGAAAAAATGAAAAAAGTGGCACAGGAAACAAATGTTGTAGCAAGAGTTCAGAAATAATTAAATTTTGTTTTTTATTTTCGTCACATTTGTTACACCCTATTTTCATTTTTTTTGTATACGCGAAACGAAGGATGCTTAAATGAAAAATGAAGATTTAAATATAAAATTTAAAC
>NC_046659.1:22850909-22852080 GCF_010883055.1 Belonocnema kinseyi | reverse complement strand
GGGAGCTCTTCTTAATATTTTGACACCAAAATCATGTCGATACACCTTACCGACTGCGAGTAAAGCCACCCACGCTTTAACTTGACAGACTGTATGATCAATTGAGAGCTAAACGTAAAATCGATTTCTACAGGTTTAATTAATCATTCGTCCTTTTTTATTAGTTGCACATCAAATTTTCACTTTTATATATAACATTATTATTCGTACATAAATATAAAACAATTTTGTATTTTCAAATAATATTTACACCTTACTCTGGACAGAATGCATCTTAAAAAGTTTCACGAAAATGATTCTAAGTAAGTTTGAAGCATCAGCAACTCACATTACAAGATGGCTGCCATAGCGTTTAATTGAATTTAGTGAGCACAGATTTCTCCAACTTTAGTTTTTAACCTATCCCCTCCATATTAATCTGTCACTTGAAACAAAATGTGAAATAATCAGAAAGGAAATGTAAACATCAGTCTTTTTTCGGACACTCAAAAGATAACTCATCTAATACTGTAAGATATTTTGTGAAGAACAACGATGGTTCCTATTGAAGCAAATGGTTTCAAGCGCGAGTGTAGCCTTATTTCAACACCTATATACGCACTTAATTAATCTGCATCAAAGTTAATCCTTTTGGGAATTGCTGTCTACAATTACGAGGAATTCCAGCCAATTTTGAGGCTAGTCATTTCAACTCTCTCAGGTTTCACCCTGAATCTAGCAACCTGAAACGCTTTGAAAGAATTGTTACCACGAATTGAGGGATAATTTTCTCTTTCTGTTGAGGATATCTGTGTCGGTGATCAATTATCTGGGATTATTATACGATTCTTTTCACTAAATCAAAAGCCTTCTGCGTCGATACCACTAATATCAATGAAAATGTCCCTTCAGCAAGTGGTGAACCATCGGCAAAGCGACAGCGTGTACAGTTACCTAGATTGTTCTTACAAGCTACAATATTCTGCGCCCTTTGAAACTTAACAGGTTATTTTGGACAACGAATGCAACTCCTAGAAGAATTAATGATTCCTGCTAAAAGAATCGAAAATCCCAGATGCCATAAAAGAAGAAATGGTTGGCGATCGCACTGAATACGTGAGAAAGGACTTGGACATCACTCTAAAAAAAATTAGGTCAGGATTTTTACAATGTGAATGAAAACGTGTGGACC
>NC_046659.1:22824030-22850809 GCF_010883055.1 Belonocnema kinseyi | reverse complement strand
AGGGAGCTCTTCTTAATATTTTGACACCAAAATCATGTCGATACACCTTACCGACTGCGAGTAAAGCCACCCACGCTTTAACTTGACAGACTGTATATCAGCAATATGGGGATGTATAAATGTGCATGTGACATCGGTTGATTGCTTTAAGTTCTCCTACTGATTACTCTATATTACGATTCGAGGGGGTTTTTTAAATAGATGAGAAAAATTAGATTAACTATAGAAGGAGGAAAGGTAAAAAGAATGAATGAAAACTAAAAACAATTTCATGTCTTAATATCCATATATTTTGTTTTCAAACTATCGTTGATGAGTTCAATACAATGATTAAAAATGTGTGAATTTTTGGGCAAAAACATTGTTAATTACAGATAGTTTTGCCTTTCTCGGCAAGTCTTTTACGTTTATGCTTATATTTCACTTTACAAATGTTTATATATGAAAAATAATATTCTCAAGCAATTGTGTTGTGCGCTTTGAGATCATTTAAAAACAAATCTAAATACTCATGGATACCAAACCCACTTGCCACAGAATGTAAGAAGAGCACACAAAAATGACGACACACTTCCAGATTATGTTGTAAGAAGCCAATTTTTTAATCGCAAAGTGTTATTAAGAGCACACTGTAATAATTTATTTTGCTGCTTTATACTATGCTATTGACACTGCGTCTGTAAAGGCGGTAATTGATGATGTGATGGACACTGGGTTTTGTCCTTCAAACTAATCGCTTTGCGAACAATAACTTTTTCCACAAGAGTAGCTTTTTTGCGTCCACGAACATATATATTTTCAGCAAAGCAAATGTGTTCCCGTAAGGTTGCGTAAAGTTGTTGGTACGGAACAACAAAATCAAATTATTTTATTCTATTGAAATTGCGAGAAAGCCAGTTATTCTGAATTCAAATAGTCTGTGTAAGATTGATGAAAAGAAACGGTAAAGATGTTATCCAATGGCCTGCAAAGTCAAATTTGAAGGTTTTGCTCACTGTCTTCTTTGATTATCGTGGCGTAGTACATCAGGAATTCTTACGACAAGGTCGTACGGTCAATAAGGAATATTACCTTCAAGTTATGGGCCGTTTGCGAGAGGCGATGCGCAAAAAACGTCCGGAACTTTGGAAAAACAATTCGTGGCTTTTGCATCACGATAATGCACCTGCTCATTCATCGTTGCTTATGAAAGATTTTCTGACCAAAAATAGCACCACAGTCATGCCTCATCCTCCATATTCACCGGATTTGGCCCCCAGTGACTTTTTTCTTTTTTCAAAACTGAAGAGACCCATGAAAGGACATCGATTTTCAATGATTGAGGAGATAAAAACTGCATCGCTGAAAGAACTCAAGGCTATACCACAAAATGATTATCAGAAGTGCTTCGATGATTGGAAAAAGCGTTGGCACAAGTGTATTATATCTGAAGGAGATTACTTTGAAGGGGACAACCTAAATATTGAGGAATAAATGAATATTTTTTGAGAAAACCATAAAGTCACCTTATTTTTTGAGCACACCTCGTATGCTTTAGTAACGAAAAAGGACGGGTTTTTAAAGCATCAAAAACATGCTGATTCTCCTCAACTGAAACAAATTCCCATAACAGTGTTCGCGTTTCTCCAGTAATACATACAGCGCCTTTGGAATCCCGTGGTGGAGATATGCTGGGCAATCAGAATTTAAATAAGTATTTTTATTTAAAAGGTTGGGAAGTTTCTTGCCTTTTAATACAAGTATGTGGCAAAGATAACGTAAGCTATCTAGTGTGTGCTCAATATTTGTACAGTCTTCGCACACGCGTTTCGCTGCCACATGCCCATCGGGTTCAAGGATCTGTTTTAGATGATCTGCCAATCTAGGCAGTAAATTCTGCAAAGCAGATGCTGTTATCCACGAGTTGAATTTCTCAGGATATCCTTTCCAGCTAATAAACAGTTCAATACAAATGCCGTCAATGTCATCACTAGATAAATCACAAAGATAATAAACCGCAGGATAACTCTGTGATAACCAAGCTTGTATTTATACACAACAGGCTTACTTTTCGAACGCTTTCTAAGATTTTCGCGAGATGCTAGATAATTATTAAATTTATCTTTTTCCGGCGCTACCTTAATTGTACTATGTTGTGCGTTATTATACGAGTCTACTAACTGCTGCAAAATATTGACATAACGACGTGTGTGCTTGTATGTAAAGTAAGGCAACATGTGTTCTTTTACTGCGCGTTGTGCCGTTGTTGTCGCTAGGTATCTTCTGTTGATAATGATGATGATGATGGCGTACCGGCTCTCCACAAATTTTCATTGCCAAAAAATTGATGTGGCATGTTGATACTTCGAATGAGGCGTGAGAACTGGTTTTTTCCAGTTGCTACAATCCCCTTTCTTGCTCGCATTGCATCATTCACAAAATCTTGTATATTTGCATTAGACAAATTTTCGGCATTTATTATTACAACTCATCGATCATTCCAAGAGAGACGGCTTTCCGGAATGGACCGCAAAAAATTCAAAAAAAAAGTTCATCTTTGCGACGTTAACGTAAAGGCACCGTTCCTGTAATACGTTTAATAGGAAATGAACTTCTGCATGTAGGTTGGTTTATCTTTTTTGATGAATTGAGATCAACTAATTCATCCCTAGACATTTTGACGTCTGATGTCTTGTTAGTCTCGTAAAAATGAAGATATCGTTACAAAAACTTACATCGTTCCAGGTGTTTAAACTGTTACAATCCTTTTCCGTTATAACGTCATCGTTGTCACAGGTGAAAACATGGGTGAATGCAAGTTATGCGTTTGAAAACTTCTAACACTTTCCTGTGGAATTAACACCATTTTGCGTTCTTGTTCCATGACCTCTTACGAGTCAAGGAATTTCAACAACACAGTGTCTAGTACTGGGCGCAAGAGAACTAGTAGAAATCTGCTAGAAAATTTAATGAGGAATTTGCATTTAAGTGGCCAGCGCTCACCTTCCTTTCCAATATATCGGAGATGAGTAGTGTGATACTTTAATTTCCGCTTTCGAGTTGCGGTGAGTGGAACGTTTCCCCGAAGAGTATTTAGTGCACAATTACAAATATTTTGCACAAGTTTACAGTCGACGACGTCATTACAATCGAACGACTGAAAATATCGATTTGCGAGTGCTTGTTCTTCATGGAGTTGCGTGGATTGAATACAAACTGTAATGGGTCTTAGGGAAATATATTTGTACGAAACCGACAGTTTTTGGATGTGTTTTAAATCAACCAATAGATATCCATAAGGCTGAGAAGTGACATCATAATAGACGTCTTGTAGAAAGCGTGGATTCTCAGGATATACTTGACCAGCAAGGTGACGTATCTGTACTCTGTCACGGGGATTTTCGAAAACAACTATATAGTTTGCATTCAGATTTTAATTTATCCTCATATTCTGTGTACCCCTGCTGCCATTTAGAGTAATAAAAAATTATTCTTTCAAATAGTGTATCGCTTATGGAATTCAAGTAAAGCAAAACAAGTTTTACGAAAACAGTTTTACGACAACCTGTCGAACCGCCAAAAATTGATGTCCAAGGATCATTCCACCGTTTTTCGATGATTAACACTGACTTGTATTTAATGTAACAAATCTTCATATGGATTGGAATAAGCTTCTCTGCGGGGCTTCACCCACCTCGGGCGCAAAAACTAGCAACTAGATAAGCTTATACGTTGCGTGCGAAGCGTTAATATGCGGTTGAGATTAGCTTATACAACCGCATATGATGCGGTTGGATTAGCTTGTGCAAAAGCATGCGACGTGACTGGAGAAGCCTATTCAGTCGCGTATAGAGATGTGCCGCGTATCTAATACGTGGACACACTATCATATTTATTTCATACTGTTCAATTATATCTACTCCTCCTAATATATTCATTAATATTATTATGGACAGTGAAAGTAACATTTATTTATTTTATTCTGATGATATATTAATTATTTTATGTTTCAAATTCTCATTGATGCAACACAATTGGTAAGCATATATTTGAAACACTATATAAGATTATATAAAGTAACAATAATACTACGTTTTAAAATTTAATACGGTTCAAAGGGAATATAATTTTCGTACATTTTGTCGTGATGACACTGATTTATAAAATTTTTATTGCTAAGAAGCCTAAGAATTTCACTATCATAGTCTGTAAACAAAAGAGCTTCTTCTTCTGACTATCCTCAATTTAAAACTAAGAAAACTTCTATTTCAAACGACTTATGTAAATCCGTACTGTAAGTAGAAAAAAAAAAACGTCTCATGATTTAGAAAGAGCTATGTATATTATATATATTTACATATAAACACACATGAAAATATAACTTTTATTAATCAATGACGAATAAGAAAATCAATTATAATATTTAAGGTTTACAAAATTTATCCCAATTACACCACAGAATAACCTCCATCTCTTTGTCATTAATTTGTCTGGGACCACAGTGTGCAGGGGCTGGGATCCACTGAGTATCTTCTTGTGAATACGTAGAAGTTATACCACTTAGGACAAAGGGTATTCCCCAAGCACGGTCCTCGCAGAACCATTCCATTTTTCGAAATCAATCAGCGTGCTTGTCTTTAAGTACCCACAAGCAATTAAACATGTCTTCTTCTGATGATATTACAAGAGAACTAATCATTTCTATTTCATGATTTTGTAGTCCTATTAGAAGAGATCTTTTCTTTCCTTACGAAATGTTCGTCATTACTGTAATTATTTAAAACTTTAGTGAAGGTATTTTACGACAGTATCTTTGATTTTCGGGGGTATTGAAATAATGGAGAAAAATACCCTTTTTTAATTCACATGACAAGCCGAATTTCTTTGAAAATCCGCTAAATGGGATTGGCAAATAACTCAATCTTTCCAGGAATGCTGCTTGCCCAATCTTCATCGATATAATTTTAGTACCGATGGTGACAAGAGGGGGGCTTACAATAATTATTTTAAACCAGATGACGTAGGATGAATTGCACGTGAAATACGCGAGCATTGTGTGCAATTCATATTGCTAGGAGTATGTACTCATGTACTCCACACTTTGAACACAATTTGAACATGAATTTTCGTTTTAGAATCACCAGGTGCTCTCGTGTTCTGCTGTGTTTCGAAATCATAAAAGATAAAAATAAAATGTCTGTCGTGTTCATTGGTTGGCTTATTATTTCTAAGTGGCGTCATAAAACAATAATTATACAGGCCGACAAAATTTGACAAAAGTCAAAAGCCAGAAAGCAGACCAAACATTTTCAAAGGATTTTGATGCGTTGAATCCGAATCCGAACTCAAAATTACTTCGGTATGTGAGGTTCTCAAGATATCCTAACCTAAAAGTGCAAAAAACGCGTTTTTAGCTGTTTTTGAGGTTATGTAACTGTACAAGAAAAATGTCTGCCACAAAGCTAATATGGAATTTGAAAGTACTAATCTTCCCTTTTTCAAATCTACTTAAATTCATTAGGATATCTTTATTTTTCACCAAAATATTGTAATTTGACATTTTTTCTTTCAGCGTTTTAACTCATCACCACTGAGATGTTCAGATTTATACAACGCATTCTCTATTGCTGCCGGTACGATATTTTTTCTTCAAAATATTATCTCAGGGGTTTTCGAGGGTGCCCTTTCTATTGCCGGTATCCTATTGGTATTTCTATTGCCGGTATTGCCGGTTATAACCCCTAGAAGAGCCAATATAGCGGCTACAATTTAAGGCTTTAAAAAGAACAAAGGATCCCGCACAAAATACCAACAAAAACGCGTACAGTCGTTTGGAACCAGACTTTGCACATTAATAACACAAAACAGCTATGGAACCCGTGTCTTTTCATTTCTACGGAAGTCGTTTCCTAGAGGTAGAAGCCACCCCTAATAAGCCACAAGCATGCTAACCCACCTGACTCTGGACACAATAAGTTTAGTCGCATATTTTTCTTGGAATAATGAAGTTCCATGCCACAAGTGGGTTAACCCACCTACCTTCTAATCCACCTAAACCCAGAAATCACCCCTACTAAATCATAAGCAGGCTAACCCACCTAACCCAGAGAGCAGCGAATTTAGTCGTTTATATTTCGTGAAATAATTGAATTCCACACAACAAGTGGGCTAACCTTGAAATGAAATAGTTCAATTAAGCGTATTAACGCATTAACGCCGAGATGGTATGCCACTGTCCCTTGAAAATATTATCCGAGGGGTTTTCGGGAGTTCCTTTTCAATTGGCTTAGTTTTTTGTTATAACTCCTAGAAGAGCGAATATGGAAAACAGTTATGCCTTTAAAAAAAATTTACTATTATGATTCATTTAATATTGTAAATTTACTTAGGGGTTTTCAGCTTACTAAGGCAAGACTCAATATTTTCCAGCCACTTAAAGCTGGACTTGGGATTGTTCAGCTAAGCAAGGAAGTACTTAATATTTCCCAGCCAATTAAGGCAAGCCTTTAGATTGCCCAGACAATTATAGCAAGCCTTTGGATTTCCCGGCCAATAAAGGCAAGACTTTTTATCGTCCAGCTAGTCAAGGCAAGATTTTGAATCATCCAGCCAGGCAAGGCAAGACTTACGATTGCCCAGCCAGTTAAGGCAAGACTTGGGATTATCCAGCTAAGCAAGGAAGTACTTAATATTTTCCAGTCAATTGAGGCAAGACTTTAGATTGCCCAGCCAATCAAGGAAAGACTTACGATTGCCCATTCAGTTAAGGCAAGACTTGGGATTGTCCAACTACGAAAGGAATCACTTAATATTTTCCAGCCAATCAAGGAAAGACTTTGAATTGCCCAGCCAATAAACGCAAGACTTTGTATCGCCCAGACAGTCAAGGCAAGACTTTGAATCGTCCAGCCCGTCAAGGCAAGACTTACGATTGCCCAGCCAGTTAAGGCAAGACTTCCGATTGTATGTCCAATGAAGGTGAAACTAATTACTTGTTTTCTTATGGAAACGTTCGCGCTTCATGCCAAACAATTGTTGAAGAGACTTTCGTTTATGACTAGTAGGGCCGTTATCATATCTTTGCAAAGACCAGCAATAGTCGGCCATCATTCTTAGATTGCATCGACTTTGATAATGTTGCTCTTTTTGGAGAAAGTCTTGACGTAAGCATTCGCCCACTTCTTCACTAAATGCTCCAACATTTTCTGGGAAATAATCCAAATGAGATTTAAGAAAATGTAATTTCATACTCATCAAACAACCTAATCTTTTAAAATTCTTTAACATACTAGATACAATAGTTCTAAACTTTGGATCTCGATTATTCCCTAAAAATGTATGTAAAACAGCTTTGAAACTCAACCATGCATCCTTTTCAATAGATGCCATGGTTTTGATAAAGTCATCATCTTTGATAAGTTTTCTTATATTAGGCCCAACAAAAATACCTTCCTTAACTTTGGCTTCACTTAAATGCGGAAATGTAGATCTGATATAATTGAAACATTCTCCTTCGGTAGTTAGGGCTTTCACAAATTGCTTCATTAACCCTAGTTTTATATTGAGTGGTGGCAATAATACTTTCTTTTTGTCAACAAGACTTTCATAAACAACATTATACTGACCAACTTTCCACTTTAATTTGTCTGGCCATTTCTCCGTTAACCAATGTTCATCCCTTGCACGACTGTCCCAAAGGCAAAGAAAACAAGGATATTTAATGTTTCCTAATTGTCAACATATTATAAGATTTATCATTTTGGAGTCACCACAAATAAGCCAATTATCGACATTGTATTTTATTTTTATCAAGAGTAATTTGAAAGTATCATAAGATTCTTTCAGTGTAGTTTAGTGACCTACTGGAATTGCAGCGTACTTATTTCCATTATGTAATAGTACTGCTTTCAGGCTTTCTGTAGACGAATCTATGAAAAGACGCCAATCCTCTGGCGTGTATAAGTTTATCTTATATAAATTAATGAGTCCTTCGATGTAATTACAATACACAATCCCACTGTCCATTTAAAACTACTTGATACACTTTTCTTATGTATTTCTGTAAACAGTTACTCTAGTGCCAGAAAACAATAGTTTCCTCTCTTTGAGTCTTGAAGCGTAAAGCTTAGCTTTATCTTTTGGAAGATTAAGTTCACGTATAAAATCGTCTAATCCGTCTTGGTCAAATAATTTAGGACTTTCCTCGTCTGATTCTTCTTAAGAAGAATCTTCAGTTGCATTAGGATCGTCAGTATCCATTGATTCGTGAGTTGATCGGTCACTTTTGTTTTCAGAGTGATTTCTAAAACCAATCTTGGCATGCCAAATTGAGATTGGTGCCCACGGTTTATCCAAATTTTTCATTCAAGTCCGATAACAGTTGAAGTATGACCTTTTTATCGAATCATTAATTGATCGACGGTATTTCTCCGTTTCATACTTTCCACAAACGTGACAAAACGTATTAACTTTCTTAGCACAAGGAATTCTTGAAGTCATTTTTTTTCTTATAATGAACAGTAGCGTGGAAATTCTAAAGCTCACTATATACAAAAATCACGATCGACACGAAGTGTAACCGCTAGACAGACTTCAAATACAAAAAGAATTTTATGACCTACGCATCAAACCGCTAGCCCGCCATTCAAACGTGGTCTCTAACGCGGAAAGATTTGTAGCAAAAAACGAATTTCATCACCTTTGCATAGCACGTCATAAAAGCATCGCCAGCTCAGTGAGCCAGCTAAGGATCAAAGACTGTCTGCGCCGTAGAACAACGACCACATACAGCGAATGTGAACATTAGAATGCACGGAGAGTGCGCAGTAGCATTCCGCGTTGTTCGTCTTCTTTTGTTTTATCAATGTGCAAAGTTTCGTTCCAAACGACTGTACGCTTTATTGTTGGTATTTTGTACGGGATCCTTTTTTCTTTATAAAGCCCTAAAATTTAGCCGCCATATTGGCTCTTCTAGGGGTTATAACAAAAAACTGACACCGGCAATAGAAAGGCACCTTCGAAACCCCCTGAGATAATATTTTGAAAAAAAATATATCGTGCCGTCAGCAACAGAGAATGCGTTATATAAATCTGCACACTTCAGCGTTAATGGGTTAAAATGCTAAAAGAAAAAATTTCAAATTACAATATTTTGGTGAAAAATGAAGATATCCTAATAAATCCAAGTAGGTTTGAAAGGGGAAGATTAGTACTTTCAAATTTCATATTAGCTTTTTTGGTAGACATTTTTCTTGTTCGGTTACATAACCTCACAAACAGCTGAAAAACGCGTTTTTTGCACATTTAGGTTAGGATATCTTGAAAACCTGACGTACAGGAGCAATTTTGAGCTCGGATTTAGATTCAGTTTTCAATACGTTGTATAGTGGCACAAACATTACAATACGAATATCCACATTGATGTTCACTATTATTTATGATTTTAAAACATTTTTTGCATAATTTTATTCCAGAACAAACACTTGTTTTACCTCGTAAAGAACCAGCTTTGCAGTGATATTCGAGGCATAGGGGGCCGGAAAATGCCTAGAGCAAGCATTACACCTTATTGAATCTACATGTGTGTCGCCTGGTGATTTCGTTTTACACCGTAGACAAACATGAGAACAGCGGTGTTGTTGTGTACTGTTATAACTTCTGTTACATACTAAACAGAAGATCCTGCTACCGGCTGCACCACGTAAATTTAATATTGTTTGGTGTTTTTTTTTGCTCATAAAACAAGATATTTACCATAAATTTGATTGACAAACCTCTATTTACCGTATGCATAGTATCATCATACAATGGATCTACTGCTTGGGCAAATGTGGAGAAATAAAAACCTGTTATCGCAACCCCCTCATGGGCTAAATGAATTTAAAATTCATGATTTTTCTGGTCTTCCGCAGCCATCTTGCGGTATTTGCACACTAGCATTTGTGACCAAATTTTGTGCCTTTTGACGCTGCGAAATTCCGCACGAATTTCGCACCTTATTCTAATGAATGTTTGATGTACCAGACCTTTCTTTCCCCCGCTGCGCATGTGCAATACCAGCAACTGTTGCATGTGGTAAGCACAAGTTATTGGTATTTTTAATATTTGGAATTGAACTTTTTGGGATATCTTCGCGTGTCAAACCACAGCGCCAGAAACTAGTAGGTACTTTCGCGACTGTTGATGAGAGAATAAATTTGTTCGTAATCCTGAACGTTACAATACTTTGCAATATCTCAAATATGAGATTCCATAATTCGTCAGTAAAAAATAAACTCACTGGTCGAAAGGATATCCATGTCGGTCCATGCGTGAATTGCACTGTTGAAATTGTGAAACCAATAAAGTCGGACGGTGCACATGAAGCAATTAGATAGGTATGGATATCCCTGACAACCCCTTCTACCCTGTTTCCAAGCGGGAGAACTGTGGCCGTTTCTGCTCTTTCTGCGGCTGCTTCCTGGAGTTCTTGTAGATCAAGATGTTGTTTTCCTGTTCATTTACTGAACATTAATAAGAAAAATAGCAAAAACAGAATCATGTGTGTATTTAGGGGTTTGACTCTTTTTTCTCGCACCCGCATCTTCTTCTCTCTCTTTCTTGCTCAGGCATCTATTTGCAAATCAACCATCAAAGTGTCAGAGTCCACGCTCTTATCTTCAACTTTATGATTTTGCTCGCTGTACATAAACATTCTTTAAAAGTTTTAGAGTCTCCACTAAATTCTTTAAGCCTTAAAAGTTACCCTCGCGCCTCGCGCTAGCCTGCCGGTGTTTTTTTGCTTCACACAGAAGCTATGAATATAAACTTCAAAAAACCTTTTTGTTTTTTCGTTTCAGACGAATCTGTGAGAAACTAGAGTGCGGACAATTTCACATCTCCTGGCCGAAGATATTCAATATCTGCCCTTATAATTAAAAATGCCATGCATATTTATGGCTGATAAAAATTTATTTCTTAGTTCAAAGGTTCCTTAATAAACCATGAAAGTTTTGAAAGGATTCGTTATATTTTTCAACCACAAAAAAGTCTCAAAATATACCCTTATTTTTGAGATGTTACATGGGTTGCCCCCCTTAATCTAACTTATTAGCTTCTTATATTCTAATGTTTAGCCTTAGTTAAAAATAAAATAATAATAACTTTAAAGAATAACACTAATAATTCTAGTAATAAACGACCTTTCAGGGCGTACGTTTCCTCTTATCATAAAAACAAACATTTTCCACGATTTTGAAATTAAATTTTGCCTTTTTACTTTCCTTTTTCAGGAATACCCGTTTGACTGTGCCCTATTATCTTGCTTTTCCTTACTTTTTACAATATATTCATCCACATAACTCCCTTTTTATTACCAACTAAAATCCATCTTACACACTCATCCACACTCAACTGCCCAACTTCTTCTCCTGTGCACCTGTCTAAAACATGTGCCCATGACTCCAGTTCGCATCCACATACTTGACATACATTCTCATCTTCACCTATTAAATATCAACAAGCTCTCTTTCCTTCTCCCATTCTAAACCGTACCATCCTACTCCATTTGTCTTCCTTTTTTTATTTTTTGCAGATATTCTGGTTCCACCAGCCCGTTGGCCTTCATATAACATCTATTGTACATTGAATTCGTAATCTTTTTCCATCTCTCTTCTCCTTGTCTTACTAATAGCTCTAACTCCTGCCAGTCTATAACCACTTCTCATGTATCACAAACCCTCCTAATGTTTTCCTTTCTTCCTCCCATTTCGATTTTCCCAAATTGTATCTCGCCTCCTTTTTCCGAACTTCGTTCAAGCATACTTGTGATATTCTACTACCCATTCCCCTTTTCAACCTTTCTTTAAACTTCCAGGCTCTCTCAATTTGTATAGTTACCATTTTTCCCTCTCTAATTCTTCCCTTGACATGTTAAGCAGGGCAACTCCAGCGAACCCCCATTGCCCATCTCAGAAATCACTCAGGCATGCTCTCCACTTTCTTATGTCCCTCTATCCCCAGAAAGTCACTCCATAACGCAACACCGCCCAAACCAATGCATCAAACAAACTGACCGACTTTCTCCAATCGTTTTTGAACCTTCTATTTCCTATACCTCATACTTGGCCCATCACTTTAGTCGCACATTCCATTCTTTTCCTTACCTGCACCTCATTCCCCCCTCCAGCCTCAAACCAAAAACCTAAGTATCAGAACTCCTCCACCCTTTCTCCTGTTGGGGTTTTCATCTTCCAAACGTAATCTATTATGGCATTTTTTATTCTAAAAGACATTACCTTCGTCTTCTGTACGTTCAACGTCAGATTCTTTGCTGCCACATAATCTTCAAAAATTTTCATCATTAGTTTCATCCCCTTTTCGTCGTCTGCAAACAGAACTATGTCGTCCGCGTAAGCTAGAGAGTATAGTTTGCTGTTACCGAATATCGTTCCGTCTTTTGCTTTCTTCTTTAGCATATCCTCTAGGTCTGCTAAACGGATCAGAAATAGTAGCGGACTCAAAGTGCACCCTTGCCTTAGAAATACTTATGTCCAAAATACTTTTTATTTTCCTATCTATTATCTATTATCTGTTGCCCTGTCTTTCATTGCCCGCCATAACACTTTTCTGTTTACAAAATCAAAGGCTGCTTTAAGGTCCAAGCACAACGCGACTAATTTCCCTCTCTTTCTGTCTAGACTTTTTTTAATCAAGTGGTTCAGTACTTAAATGTTGTCTATGGTTCCCAACCCTTTTTTAAAATTATTCTGAATGTGTGGAATACTTTCTCTTATCTCTGTCTCACTCTGCAACCTTTTTCTTAAAATTTCTGCATATATTTTGTAGCCAACTGGCATTCAAACCCTTCCTTCCTCCTCTTTCCTTATTTATCACATCAAAAACCTTACCTTCTTCGATTGCTTTTTCTGCTTCTTCCTTGTATTTCTCTTTTTCACTTTGATTTTTTCTTTCTAGCATCCTCTCATGTTCTTGTTTTCTCCTATTGTACTCCCCCTGCTCCATTTCTTGTTTCCTCCATTTTCCTACTAACTCTTACATTCTCTCTTTACTCTCCTTGCATTCCTCGTCAAACCAGCCTTTCTTTTCCCCTTCTCTTTCTTTTTTTTTGTATCTGTCTCATCCCTCACCTTCTTAATCGAATCTTTTTATCTTTATATTAAGTAGTTTACTCCCTCCTCGTCTATAAAGCTAATTTTCTCCTCTTTCATTAAAAAAAATCTTTTTGTTTATTTAGCCCCAGACTCTCATTTTCTTGTTTCTTTTTCCTGCTCTTTTCTTTCTTTAACTGCTTCGGTTCTGGCCACAACCCATTATTGTAGCTATTACCGGCAAGTGCCCGGAACCAATCTCATTACTCACTTACATACATCTGATCATATTCCTAATTTTTTCTTCTACAAAGATGGAGTCTATTTCTGTCCCTCCCTTCCCTACAAATGTAATCTCTCATTTCTCATCTCCTTTCATATTCTTCTATTATGTTTCGTAACCTTCTCCCCTTCCTGTCTATCTCCCCATGTCTGGAACTCCTTACATAGGCCTCATGTAAACCTATTCTCGGAGTCAGCATCATCATGAGGCGCCACAGGAGGTCGATAATCATGGGGACGCCGAAATAACTGAGCTAAATCGCTACTTCTACTAAAACCTTGACTCTTTCATTTTAATTCTCCCGCCAATTCTATCATGACGCGTTGCTGCCAGCCTTACATCTAAAAATCTCAGCTTGGAATCGCCTGCAGTTATTGACGTGAAATCACCTTAATTTTCTGCGAAACCCATACCGTTGATACCAGCTATACGTGTGGTAGCTCTGTAGCTCAGGCCCGTATCGTCAATACTTTTTTACTAATTATATTTTATTAATCATAAATGAGCCCGTTGGCTTGAAAATGTTTGAGGACGGTTTAGAAGAGTAAGAACAACGCTTACATTTATTAATTTAAGGAAAACAGCAACGGGAATTTGAATATTAAAACCATAATAACTGTATCGTTTTAATTTGTACAGCATTGCTTTAGTTTTTCTTTTGTCCACAAGAGAATGTGAAAGTATCTAAATATCGACCAGTCAGAGCGGAGAAAGACGAACATGGCGTAGGTTAGGTTAGGAAATAAATTCTCGAGCGAGCAGCTCTTACTCTCTTAGTTCGTTTCTTTCCATTAGTCCCAGTGATTTTTTTGAGAGAATACTTCGCCTCGGCTCTGAGGATCCAAGCTAGGTTATCAGGGATTCTCCCAGAGTGAGAGTTATTTTCTTTGTACTCAACAAACCAGTCAATAAGATTTCCCATTTCCTAATCTCGTGAAACCTCTTACCCCATTTTTTTAGCTGGCCTTAAAAGCCCGAAAATTTCATTTTGTTTTGATTTAAGTTGGCCAAAAAAGCCCGAAAATCTATCTAGTTAGCCAAAAATGCCCTTAATTAAATTTTTTTTATTACAGTTAGCCCAAAAAGCACGAAAATTTAATCTAGTTCGCCAAGAAAGCCCTAAATTAATTTCGCTTGATTTCAGTTGGCCAAAAAAGCTCTGAAGTTCGAGCTGTTGTCCAGTAAGCCCGCATTACTGTTTTTGAGGTAAGATTTTCCACGTGGCCATGCGGTTTACCAAGATTGAATCTTTTCTGAATTGGACATTGTGCATTTTGATTCTGGTATGCTTTTCTTTTGTGATTTGATGTTGTGCATGTTTATTTGTGATCTGGCTTTGTGCTATTTTTGTATGATACACACTTTGTAAATTTGTCAGTTTTTTGTCCCATACCCTAATTTATGTGAATAGTCGTTTCCATCCATGTGTTCCCGGAAATTAATTCATTGTTTTTCTAAAGATAAAAATATGAGCTTAACACTCTTTAAGAAATGTGTCCATTCAAATGAGAAGTTCTTATAGATTGAAAATTAAGTCGCTAGCCCCATAATCCTATATCTTTGAATATTTCCCCCCCTCTCTTAGCATCTAAGAATAATCCGTTGTTTTCTACGCCCCTCCTCCTATTTGGCGGAAAATTCAATATGGTCAATTGAGTTAGGCTCCATTGTGAATTTCGCGAAATCATGGAGTATCTTAAGGGAAATGCGTTGAATTGTTAAATACATTATACCCCAAAATTGTAATTTACTTTTTTATATGATATTCTATATTATCATTAATGAGTAAGAAACCCTTATCAATAATAAACCACGTCTTCTGCCTAATTTTCCCACTTGGGGTCTGGGCTAGTTTAGATTCAGGAAAAGTTATAATTCAGGTAAATCCCAGGCTCTATGCTGTCGTTTGTTTCTTGATTTTAGAATTTCAAATTTCGAATTATAGTATTGGAGTTACCTTTTGTTATTCTGTTTATTAATCTGATTTTATTGTTTTTAACTGAAGAAAGGTCAGGCGCCCAACATGCTTTTTGTAATCGTCTATCATGTCAAAAATAACGTTAAGTATTTTCTGCTCATTCGTAACATAACTTGATCGATAGCTTTAATTCTTGTTTTTACAGATTGTGGAATGACATGTCTACTGATCGATAGTAACTGGTTCTGATGGTAATAAAGGTTCTTTAGATACTCTTATCATAAGCGGATAACCTGGCTTAAGATAGCGTACATTTATAAAAAAAATTCTTCTCTCGATCTAATAGCTTAACTGGAAAACTACACGACCGGAAATCGGGAGATCTGATGTTCGATTTCCAGTGGAGAATCTTGAGTAGGTCTTTTTTCAGACAAATTTAGATTTAGAATTTATAAATTTATTTTTCATCATTTTAAATATGACGTTAATTTTTTTTCGTTATTCAAAGAGATAACTTGATCGATAGCCTTTATTTCTAATTTTACAGACTGTGAAACGACATCTATACTGATCGACGATCAGAAGTTCTGATGATAATACACATTCCTAAATTCCTCGTATCATAAATGTAAGACATCATCTATTAGATAGCAGAATTACAGCCGGTGAATTCGCATTTTTAATCAACAAAACTAAAATAAATGAGGCTCCCGGTCTGGATCAAATAAAAATAACTTTTACAAAAACTTGCCAGCTGATTGGCTTCTTTATCTTGAAACTCTTTTCAATAAAATATTTGATAATGAATATATTCCATTGGATTGGACTAAATCTCTAACGCACATGCTGCATAAAAACAAGACCTAACCAACCCTAATAACTACAGGCCTATTGCTCTCTTAATTCGCTTCCAAAAATGTTTACGCAAATTTTATTGTCCAGATTATAAAAATGAAAGTCGACGTACCACATTATTCCAGAAGCCCAGGCAGGTTTTTGAAAAATAGAGGATGCATTGACAATTTAATTACGAAAAAATGATAGAAATGTATATGCGATTTTGGTTGATTTTAAAAGAGCTTTTTCATCAGTAGATTATGAGAATTCTAAAAAGTCTGTATGAGAGGGCTTCAACTTGCGTAAAAGTGGGGGACGAGATCTCAGAGGAAATGCCGGTCACAGAGGGGTCTGATTCAGTAATGACCTTTTTCTCAGTTTCTCGTCGCAAAAAATCGTAAATCTTAAAGAAGGCCGGGCGATCCTTGGTCACGCTGCACCTGTGGCTTGTTAAGACCCCTGAAGCACACCCCTGTTTCAAGTCTTTGAGGGATCAGGAGCAGCCAGGCAATGAATACCCTTCAACCTTTTCCCCTGTACACTATTCCCTCAAGAGACTTTAGCATAGCTCAATAAGGTTCAGATTTTTCTTACATTAACAATATTGGTGACCACAATTTTAAATGTTTTTTCATTTTCAAAGTTGGGCTTTATTCACAAATAGCCAAGTAATTCACTTCCTTGTTGTATGCCCCCCACATCATCGGATTGAACTATCTAGATGCATTCAAAAAAGCACAAGTACGTTTCTTCAAAAATCTTCTGCGCCTACCTAGAAATACACCTGATTTTGTTGTTAGATTAGAGTTAGGTCAACCCTGCGTATCTTATCAAATTTTAAAAATGGCGTTGAATCGGGCAGAAATGGTTTTTGATATGGAGGATTCGCACTCAGGATTTCTTCTCAGGATTTGTTGATATTATAAAATAGTAAATTTAGTTTTATATATAGTAAAATTTCACTCAATGATAAGCTACCTCAACAATATCTGTTATTCAAACCTCCTTTCCAGTTTAAACGTATATTTAATAAATTAAGAACATCCTTCACGTTCATTATGAAGTTAACCTCTAAAGCTGAAACTACAGTTATATATCCGCAACAAATTGGTCAATTATGTAATTCACGAGAAAATAAGGATATAGGGTATGAGATTAGAGGGAAAGGAGATGAAGGAAGGGGTGGACGAAGTACTAAAAAAGATTGATGCTAAGGTAGAGATAGAGGAAAAGCGAAATGTAGGAAGGGAAGAGTGAAAAGGGAAAATAATGGTACTGGTGAAACTAAAAAAATCGGAATATAAGAGGGAGGTCATGACAAAGAAGAGGTTATTATATGGAAGTCCAGATAGAATAGAGGATGATTTGACATAGGTAGAAAGAAAGATGCAGTGTAAATTAAGAAAAATAGCGGAATAGGAAAGAAAAAAGACACTGAGGACATATTTTAAGCATGGGAGAATACAGATAGACAGAGTATGGTGGCATTGGAATGAAGAAAGGGAACAAACGGTAAGAAATGAGGTGCAGTAAAACTAAGAGAGAAAGGAACAGGAGATAGGAAAATAAGAAATAGTAAGAAGGAAAAAAAGATGAAAAATGTAAGTAGGGAAGAATGGAAGATTCGTTACTGAAATATAGCAGGATTGGAGCGAAACGACAGGGAGTTTATGAGAAATTTGACGCAATGTGATTTGGTTATAATCACGGAGACTTAGCTAGATGAAGAGGAATGGGAAAGAGTAAGGGGAAGGTTACCAAGAGGTTACAAATCGTAAGTTCAAAATGCATAGAGGAAGAATAAAAAGGGCAGAGCAATGGGATGAATTGTGATGGGAGTGAGGAATGAATGTATAACTGGGAAAGATAAGAAAGACTGGAAATAACAAAAAGAAGGGCTAATAGTAGAAGAGGTAATGATCGGACGTGAGAAGTTAAAGGTAGTGGAGGTTTATGTTAACGGTGATATGGAGGAGAAAGCAGAGGAGATGAAAGAAATGATTGAAGAAAATAAAGAAGAGATTAGGCTGATAATAGGTGGAGATTTCAATGCGAGAACAGGAGACAGAGGAGGAAGGGAATGGGGAGAAGAGGGAGGAAGAAAATCCAAAGATAAGATACTAGATGGGGAGGGAAAAAAATTGTTCAAGAGCTTAGGGGAGTTGGATGGTATATCTTAAACTGAAATATAGAAGAAAATGAGAAAGGAGAATATACACGCTCAGGAGGTGAAAGGTGAACGATAATTGAGTATGTGATAGTGGATGATAAGGTAAGAGAGAAGGTTAGGAAACTAGAGGTAGGTGAATATACTGATTCGGCTGACTTTCCCGCAATAGTGACATTAAAGGGACAAAAAAGCAATAGCAATATGAATGAAAGGGGAGCACATGTAAGAAGCATAGGAAAAGGGAGTTTAACAAGGAAAGGAAAAGAACAGTTTAGAGAAGAAGTCAAAAATTTCAAAACCAGAGAGCGAAATATGGACGAGGACATTGAAGAAATGATAGAAGAAATAAAAATAGGATGAGAGTGCACAAACAAAAATAAAGTTAGTAAAGGGGGGAATAGAAGTGGTTGAGATGAGGACTGTAAAGAGAAAAAAGGAGGTCAGAAAGGAATTAGAGAACAAAAGGTTTGAGGAAGAGGCGGAGAAGGCTAGGACGGAAGAAGAGCTATGAAAGGTAGTAAATAGAGAAAGAAAAAGAGTAAACCAAGATATTAAAATAGTAGAATGGAAGAAATGTTTTTTGGATTTGCTAGGTGGAGTAGAGTGAAAGGTTATAAATAGAGGAAAATATAGTAGAGAAAGAGATGAGGAAGAGGACATATCAAGGGCAGAAATAGTTAAGGTTTTAGGAATAATAAAGGATGGAAAAGCACCTGGTATAGATGAGATTCCAAATGAAGTATGGAAATATGAAGCGGAGGAACTAGAGGAATGGACATGGATAATGTGTAATACAGTATGAAGAGGAAAGGGGTGGCCAGAGTTATGAAAAGAAGGAGTAGTTATAACGATAGTAAATAAAGGCAAAGGAGAGGAGGTAAAAGATTATAGGGGGTTACCTGGTAATGGACAACATATATGTTCTGAACTATCTAGTAAATAAGAGAATTAAGAGGGAAAAGGGGCAATGATAGCAATATTCATGGACTTAAGGCAGCGATAGACTCATTAGACCGCGGCCAATTAGAAAAAGTTACGGTAAAAAAGGGGATAGGAGAGGGATTAATAAAGAGAGTATCGGACTTGGAAAAAGAAATTAGGAGAAAAGTTTGGAGAGGAGTTGGGATACGGAAGGAAAAGATATATACACTGGCATACGCAGGCGACATAGTGTTGATAGCAGTGGATGAAGAAGGGGTGGCGGGATTAATTACAGAATTAGAGAAACACTTAGATGGGAAAAAGCTGAATGTAAATGTAAAAAAGACAAAGATAATGAGATTTGGAAACGCAGGGGGAAAGAAGAAATGATAGACAGGGAGATGGAAGGGAATGAAGTTAGAAGAAATAAAAGAGTATAAATGCTTGGGATACATCTTGCAAACGCATGCAGATCATACAGCTCATTTAAGAGAAATGATTAAAAAAACAGCAGAGGTGCTGAAACAGATATAAGGAATAGGAAAAAAGAGGTTAAAAAAATTAGAGCAGAATGTGGTTATTTGATACGCTGGTATGGCCGGTATTAGGTTATGGAGCAGAGATATGAGGATGAAGAGAAAGGAAAGATATTAAGAGTTTACAAGAAAGGTATGAAAGGTGGGCACTAGGGGCAGACTGGAGGACGCCAGGATATATGGTGAGAAAAGAAACGGTAAGGGATAAGTTAAGTATTAGAGCGGAAAGAGGGCATGGAAATTGGAGACAAAGCTGAGGGAGAGAAAGGGAGGGGAGTTGGCGAGAAAGTTTTTGATAAAGGTACAAGAGAGGACAGGGAGGACGATCACATTTACAAGATGGGAAGCAGAAACGAGTGTATTCTGTAATGATAGAGAAATAGAAGACGGAACTGGAGAGTATCCTTTATAGATGTCACATCCTGAATGCGGCTCTGTGGCACGCCCAGGTATGTATAAGTCTCTCCAGCGCAAAGGTGTCGTATGGCGCTTCTATCAACGAGCTCAGGATCTTCAGGGATGCCATTAAGTTTTACTCGCTTCAAATAAACCTTGGCGCATTTGTCTAACCCAAATTCCATTCCAATTTCCTTAGCATATCGTTCGACAATCTCCAGAGCTAGATGCAGTTGCTCTCTGTTTTTAGCATAGATCTTAAGATCGTCCATGTAAAATACATGAGTGACCTTGTACTTTCGATCTATAGGTTGGCCGCACAAGTACCCGTTGGAATGGCGCAGCGCTAGAGATAGTGTTAGTTGTCACACGATTTTTGCCAGATGAGATAGTAAATCTGGTTTTCCAAAGCGGCATCAATCTCTCTATGCACCCAACTATTTGCGGATGAACCTTTAAGATTTCCAAAAGACAGATAATAAGTCTATGGGATGTAGAATCGAAAGCTTTCCGATAATCAATCCAGGCCATCGATAGGTCACGCTGGTAGAATGCTGCATCTATGCAGACACATCTATCGATGAGCAGGTTCTCCTGACATCCGGCTACGCCTTTCGCTGAGCCTCGTTTTTCATACATTTCTTGCCACACAGGTTCAATTGCCCGAACAATCCTATCATTTAGGATAGCTGTTAATATCTTATGAAGCGTCTTCAGACAATTTATTGGCCTGTAGTACTTTGTGTCAGCTAAGTTGCCTATTTTCGGCAGGAGTATTGTGCGCTCTTCCACCAACCACTCTGGAATCGGCTCTTCCGACTTTAAATATGAGGTGAAAATACGGGCCAAATGCTGATGGGTTGAAGAAACCTTCTTTTACCAGAAGGTTTTGATACAATCTGGTTCCGGTGCTGAATAGTTCTTCATCCCTCTTAATACTTTTTTCACCTCCTCGCTAGTGATGGGTGGGCATTCTTTATCAGGTGTTATGAGGGCAACACATAACTCCTTGAAGCTATTTATATTGTCAGAGTCTTCGTCCAGTCTATGCTGAACTTCGTAGACTTCTCTCCAAAATACTTCGTCCTCCTCTGGTTTGGGTGGGTGTTCGACAGTAACTGGAGGGTCTTGGAAGAGTCGAGATGGGTCAAAGAGAAACTGTTGGTTTTCTCTGACCCATCTCTCCCTCCGCTCTAGACTTCTCTTAGCGTCAGATAGTATCCGTATTCTCTCAACAACATGCTGCCTGATGGTCAGCAGCTTTGACTTGTTAAGTGTGTGATAACGGGTCCGGAGTTCGCGCGCGAACTTTCGAACCTTGGCGGTAAAATTCCTGCCAGATGTGCTGCAGTCAATCACACATTGAATGCGGGACGCGTACTGTCTTGCCCAGCCTATATTTATGGCAAGTTGATGCATTCGTCTTGTGTTCTTATGATCAGCTGTTGGTTTTGTTTTACGGTACGCATCGGTTAAAGCTCTCGCTGCATTATACACACAATAATTGATAGCCCAGAGGTCGGATTCACCGGAAAAATGTTCACGAAGCTCGTCATCCATTTCAGCCAGATCTTTAGGCTTGAGAGAAACCTTGGTGTTGATGTTTCTCTGGGTCGTAAAGCATCGCTCTTCATCTATTGGATGCCTGTCCGCGGTTGGTCTTAGTGTCGCCTCTCTTTCTTTGTTGCCGGCTTGTTCTAGCAGTGGTAGAGTAGGCGTTCCGCTTACATAGCCCCTTTTATGGAGTAGTTCAGCATGGTTTCGCAGACGTTGCTGCGAAAAGTGCGATAGCTCTGGGTGTTTCTCGGACCACAGAGCGTGCAGCCGTGCCATGTAACCCCGTTCACGGGCCACACTCGCATCGTAGCAGTCTAGCAAGTCGTGATTTATTTCGCAGTAATATTTTTAAAAAAATAATTTAATCGTCCGGGAACCATTACAAATTATTATCTGACATGTTTACCACTGGACCGGCGCACATTGGAAATATAGCAATAATTTCGTTTTAAACCAGCCAGAAATGTTTATATTTGAATTCGAAGAGACACACGAAGCCAAATTCTCAAGAGTAATTTTTTAACATTTTTTAAACAAAATATGGCGAAATCAAGTTTTTTAAAAACTTAATTGTATAACCCTTTCGTGAATATAAGATTTTGGGTCATGAACTAGATAAACTATACAAAATTCATAGAGTTTGAGGCACGGCTGACTTTAAATTTCCCATTAGTTTTGCAAAACGAATTTCTTTAAACCATTTGTTTAAATAAGTTATTGCTCATTTTAATTTTTTTCAAAATAAATTCAGAAATCTAATTCTACAGGAAAAATATGTCCGAAGCAGTATATTTTATGTTTAAAATACAATTTGTTACAACCATATGACTAAATAATTAATTTAGCATACTCTGTATTAAATCTTAATAAGGCTTTTAACGTCCATAAAAGAATGAACAATAATACAAATACAATGTATCTTGTATATATACAATTATTTACGAATATTTACATAAAGTCTTATATCTCGTTCCTTACCTCTATTTCCTGTGATAGCGTAATTTAGGAATTATTAGAAAACGAGTCAGCAAGCGAACGAAAGCGAGAGTGCAAGCGAGAGAGAGAGAGAGAGCATGAGAATACAAAAGCATCTTACTCTACTTAACTTTTACATTAACATTACTTTCAAGATACATAATCGTTTATTTTTCGGCCTGCTTGCCTTAAAAAATTGACTTCCTTGCACTGCTATGCCTCGCATTGCCAGCCTGTGTCTCCGCGGCTAACGCCTAATACATAATTACTATTCACATTATTTACAGTTTCCTTACATCTACTTCCTCTCGTATTTACAATCCTTCTTTCTCCATTTCTCTTCCTCCTTCCTTCTCCATCTTACCCAATACCTCCTTCAATCATGCTATTGCCTTTTCGTTTCCCCTTTTATGCAAAAATACCTCCAATCTTATCCCACTTATTTTCACCTCTTAACATTCCTCCAACCAATGCTCAACTTTTGCATCCCCCTTCCCGCACAATTTACACATTCTCTTCTCTCCAGAAAGCCAGAACCTATTATAATTCTTTATAAAACCGCATTTCATTCTCGCTATAAGTTCCTGACTTCCTTGCTTTCCTTTCTCACACAAATATTGCGCTCTCTCCCTTGGCATAACCCACACATAGTTCCCGTTATACCTTGACATTCTTATTCTCTTCTCTCCTTCTGCCTTCTCTTTCTCCATGCCATTCATTTGAACCAACTCATATACCTTCCTTCCTTTCTCGTGCATCCTTCTCACTTTATCCATCTGCAATCCATTCGTTCTAAAATACCTTTTCCTTTCCACCTCCTACTTTGCACGACTGCGTATGTTCTCCTTCTCCCACCAACATTCCCAAACCAGCATATTTTCACGCTCGACTCCCTGTTATAATCCCTAAACTCGTTCTTCCTGTCTCCCTCCTGAAAATATAATTTGGCGTATTTCTTGCCAACCCTAGTGTCCACTTAACATACCTATACTGTATCCTCTTCACCTCCTCACTTACTTTCCACCCCCACACCTACACTCTGTGAAATAATACACTCATCACTAGCGAATCAAACAATTTGATCCTCATTACAAAATTATTTGCGAACAACCTCTTCCATAGGCCCACGCCTGCCTCATCACCACATTTGCCCTTCTCACCCTCTCTTTTATATGATCCTCCACCCTCCCCCATTCCTTCAAAACAGGAAACCCAGATACACAAACTCTTTCAGCTCCTGAATCGCTTTTTCCTTCCACTTTCACTTCCTTCCCTTATCCCGCCTATCTCCTTTCCTGAAAAACATAACTTCGACTTGTCCGCATTTAACTCTAACCTTTTTCCTTCCAAGTGTCTTCTCAACCTGTTCTACATCTTCTTCAAAGCCTCCTCGCTCTTTGCTGGCAGCATTAGGTCGTCTGCATATGCGAGTGGCCATATCGTGACTCCTCCCGCCCTTACTCCTCGTACCATTCCGGCCGCTAGCTTACTTTCCATATTTACGATCAAAATTGCAAAAAGCGTTGGGCTAAGCGGGCACCGTTGCCTCAACCCCATATCCATCTAAAATTCCTCAGAGATTCCCTTTCCTCCTCTCACCCTATCTTTTCCCTCCTCGTATACCTCCTTTATCCTCTCGATCAGGGCCCTCTTTACTCCCCTCTCTTCCATTGTCTCTTACAACCTCCTCCTATCCATCGAAGGAAACACGTTCTTTAGATTTAAAAAAAAACGCGTACACTTTGGCACCATTTTTGTTGGTTCTCTATCTACAACGTGCTGCAAGTGATAGCAATTTAGGACTTACAAGCAAACGAGTGAACGAGCGAAAGAAAGCGAGAGTGCGAGCGAGAGAGGGAGCATGAGAACGCAAACACATCTTAGTCTACTTAACTTTTACATTACCATTACTTACAATCTTTACGCTTCTAATCTAAGCGACTTCCGTTTCCTTTTTCTTTCACTTTTTTATAAGTCCATTTGCATTTTTTCATATGCATTCTTTCATTCTCTCTCATTCGCTCCTCTATCACTCTCCATCTCCTTCATGCATTCTTTCCCTAATCCGTCCGCCCCTAGAATCATCACAACATTCTCTTGTCAGCTTCCTTTATTTTCCAATCCTCTCTTATATCATTCCCATACATGCTCCCATGTTTCCTCCTCCCATGCACATATTTTACACTTTCTGTTCTCTTCTTTTTCCCAATAAATCCCCTACCTTACATCGTTTCTCGATCTTGATCTTGCTATTCTGTTCCACATTCTCTCTTTCTATCCCTTTTCTAAATCCTTTGGTACTCCTTTCTTTTTTATCATCTTATACCATTTATTGTATTTTGATTCCTCAATCATCCTTTATCTCCCGTCTTCTATTTCTCTAGCATTGAATAACACCCTCCTTTCTTTTTTCCATATCGTTAATTCGATCGCCCTCCCTCTCCTTTCTTGTCCCTCCATCAAACAGTTTTTCGTCATCTTCCCTCCCTCAGCTTCTTCTCAAATTTCCATGCCCTCTTTCCCGCTCTAATACTTAACTCATCCATTTGGGCTTCTTCTCTCACCATATTTCCTGACAACCTCCATTCTACCGCTAGTGTACATCTTATATACCTTTCTTGTAAACTCTGAATATCTTTCAATTAATGTTCATAAAAAAATTTGTTAACAAACACACATTGCGATCATTTTTTCTTTCATTTCTTTTGTGTGAAATTAACTAGTACTGTCTGGCCGAAAACTCTGGCAGTCATGTTTTCCATGTCGTCAAAAGCTCCTAATTATCATGATAAGATTTTGTAAAAAATAGTTTGTAAACATTTTTTCATTTTAATGCAAATATTCTCTATTAACAAATTGCACATTTTGACATTATTTTATGAAAAGGCTGAGTTAATTACGCAAAAAAAAATATAAAAAATGGTCGAAATGTGTATTTGTTCATAAAAATTGTTTAAATAATTGTTAAAAGTCGGCTATATATGTATTGATTTATGTCAGTTTTTAATATATTTGAAAGTAATTGAATAAATGGAACTTGTCGGGCGGTTTTGTCCAAAAATATGTCCTTTACCTACTGTGCGACACTGGGAGAGCACCACGGTGGCAGCGCACGCTCCCACTAAAATGACATTATCTCGTGATCTAGAAGAGTCATCACTATTTTTTTTTCAAATTTAAGGTGAAACTATAAGGAATTAAATTCTCTTAACAAGAAAAGAGAAATTTTTTCTCTTCTTGAGGAAAAACTAAATTCAAAATTTTTTGGACATTTATTTGCTCAATATTAGAAAAAAAATCGTTTTTGAATTTTCAATTAAAAACGTAAACTATTATTTATAACACCTACAATTTTTACTAAAATTCTTCGCATGGTTTTAGAAATATATATATATTTCAAAAAAATGTGATACCGAAATACAAAATGGCGCAACTCCCGTAATTTTGAAAATTTGCAAGAATGCTTTGGACTCCAATTGTTTCTTATATAACACTATAATTTTCCAAATTTTACTCAAAAAAATTTTTACTTAAAAAAATGGGTAAACGAAATGGGTAAAATCGCGTTAAAAACATTGCAATATGTACTGTGGAAACGGCTTTTCATTAAAATGCTATTTTATTGTTTTCCTCGAAAACTATCAATTAAATCAACATACACTATTGACAAAATTTGTGAATATCACACTTACTTAAATGAATATGAAGAAGTATTTTCAAAACTTTAATAATTTTCAGAGATATGACATTTTTTATCGAAACACATAAAATGTCAAATAACAACAAAATGACCGGGAATTCGCTATGTGCACCCGATATATTCGGAATCAGGAGAACATTCTGCAAAAGAATCAATCATTAAATCATGAGGCCCTAAAATGGATACCTATTCTACTTTTCTGATCCCAGACTAAATCTTTTATATCTTGTGAAATAATACAGATCAAAAATTTCTGATAGCACCTCTAGAAAGATCAGTTAAAGAACTTATAGAATCCACCATAATCCGAACAATGGGTCGGCCAACAATTCCGACCAATCTAGAGCTGGGGGAGCCAATGAAAATGGATTCAATGCGATGGATCAGCGGGATCTCGTGACCTTTGGGTGGACGGAGCG
>NC_046659.1:22818052-22823930 GCF_010883055.1 Belonocnema kinseyi | reverse complement strand
TGCAACGATTGTACCCGGAATATTCTGTTAAACTGATCGTCCTTATCATCGGCGCTCTTGGAGGTGCCAAGCTTTTACTTGCTAATAACCTAAAAAGCATCCCTGCGTGTGAACAATATGCTAGAACACTTGCGGGAAAAATGCAGAAGGCGGTTGTCCTTGGGTCGCTCCTTGTGCTTAGGGTCCACGAAGCTTTTGCTGGATCGTCGTATTGATTCCTTTACAGACTGTAACCACCTATCTCACGGTTGTGAGACTTGGTTATGACTGAAATGTTACATGCATCTTAAGTCTTCCATTCCGCGATTGTACATCTCACGCCGTCAAGGTGGTCGCGGAATATTGAGTCTTGAATGTCTTCACAACATGATTATTCTGTGTACCGCACACAGAGATGCAAATGGAAGAGACCCTCTTCCTAAAATTGTCAGGAATCACGAAAAAGTGGGCAAAGGAGCGTTTCTCTACAAAGCAGCGGAGGAGGCTGCTGAAACACTCGGACTTGACTTCAGTATTAGGGGTGAGCAAAATACATCAAACCTTATCTATCTCTAGTACTGACTTCTGAAAGACCGGATTAAGAAAGCACAAGAGAAAAACTTTCGTGAACAGCTCCTGGATAGGAAGATGCACGGTATCTTCCACAGAAATGTGAAGGATCAGTCAATGTCTTGTGAGCTGACGTTTGCTTTCCTTAAATCGCCCGGATTGAAGTCTGGTACAGAGGGTTTCATTTTTACATGCCAAGACGCTGTGTGGAAAGTTTTTTTTAATTTCAATTAGAATATTTCATTCAATTTCATTTTGGCAGAAATTTAAATTTCATTCTCTGTTCATTCTATATGCTTGAAAATGTGTATTGGGTGATTTTTTGGCACGAGAAAACCTAATCGTATGTTTATTTTAAGATAAAATCTACTTTCGACACACTTTCCAACGAAAAATTGGCTAGAATCAATCATTAACTATAAACAGTTTTCATTTTTTCGTTTTTTTATTCGAGATTAATTTTTTATTGTAAAATACAATATTTCACGTGAGTTCTAGAACACTTCCTAAATTTCTATGAAGAATCTATGAATTTCCAGAACGTTCTATAAGCAGATAATAATACACTAGGTGTGTTATTATGTACTTTCAGGACAATTCAGGCCCTCATTAATTATTGTAACACTATGATAAGTGCACAAAAATTTGCCAGGATTGATTCTCGCAAACTTTCGTTTAGGAAGTGTGTAAAAAGTAAATTTTATCTCAAAGGAAACATCAGATTCGGTTTTTGCGTGCAAAAAAGCTTCCAATATACATTTTCAAGAGAAAAATATGACAAATAGAGAAATTTGAATTTTAAACGTATAGTCTGTTGATTTCACTAATTTTTTAAAAGGAAACTTGTATCATAGCCTCATTCTATCGTGAAATAAGCGTCAAACTAGGTTTTTTAAAGCCAAAAAACCTCCCAATAAACATTTTCGAGCATGGAGAATGAACAAAGAATGAAATTAAAATTTCTGCCTAAAGGAATTGTATACCACCTCTGACGACTATAAAATGGGTGGTCATATGGTAGAGCAAGATGAAATCACAACGACAGGCTTTTTGCATCCATCTCACGAGTGCCTTGAGATATCCTTAGCACGCTGCTATGGCTCTAAGGTTACGAGCCAATGATAGCTTTGCACCTCCGAGAGCACCGATCACAAGGACAATTACTTTAACTGAAAATTTTGGGTACAGTTGTTGCGGTTGGCGTTTCAGATCTTCATACCTCTCTTCCTCATCGTTCTTCTCAACAGGGATAATGTAATCGGCTGGAGCCGAGAATTCGGTTACGAATATTGTTCGTTTCTCGAAGTCTGGGAGAACTATGTACATATGGCGGAATTTCGGTAAACCTTCAGCTGTAACCACTTTTCACAGCCGTGAGATATGTGGTTAAAGTCTACGATATAATAAATACGATGATCCGGCAAAAGTCTCGTGCATCCTGAGATCACAGAGCAACCCAAAGATCGCCTTCTGCATTTTACCCGCAAGTGTCTATAAATTTCTTTGACACACAGGGATGCTTTTCAAGCTATTAACCAGTAAAAGCTTAGCACCTCCAAGGTGACCAATCATCAGGACGACTAACTTATAAGAATATTCCGTGTGTAGTCGTCGCAACTCCCTTTTAAGGTCATTATACTTAACTTTCTTTTCATTTTTTCGGCTGTGATGTTATTGTCAGCTGGTGCTGAAAATTCGATAACGAACAATTTTCGCTTCTTAAATTCAAGAAGAACTAGGTCAGACCTCGAGTGCGCGACAGTAAGATTTGTCGAGAATATGAAGTTCTAGTATATGCGACACTTCTAATTTTGAAAAATTGTCGTAAGAATGACCGAAATGGTAATAAACCACTCCTATGTTCTGCAGATGGAAAATGCATCTTTCTCTTACTCTACCACATAAAGATGCTATTCACTTATCTCACTGTAGATTTCCCACAAAACTGGAAAATCTCCACGGACAGAGAAAATTCTAGAACAAGATAAATGTATGGCATCGTCACGTGGTAGAGTGAGAGAAAGATACATTTTCCATCTATATACGTGGGAGGTATAAATGGATCATCAGTGCTGCATTATGCCTTTGAACGTACGTCGTTTCCGCATGAGTTGGACAACTGTATAGTATATGTCCTAGGTGCTTCGGGGTGTGCATAACATGCTTTAGAGCTATAATCGGCAATGTCTTAGTTTCAATGTAGCGACGATATGCTAAAGTTAAATTTATACCGTCATGATACACAAAAACGGAAGCCTTCGTGTCTAAATTCAATCCGGGTGTTTTGAGGAAAGCAAACGTTAACTCATACGACATCGACTGATCCTTCTCATTCCTGTAGAATATGCCATGTATCCTTTTGTTGTGTAGCTGTTCAAAAAATTCATTCTCTGGGGCTATTAAGTTAGGGCTATATTTACTGTACCCAGAATAATCCTGTTGTAGAAAAACATTTAAGGTGAAATATTTCGTGACCGCCTTGAAGGCGTGAGAAATAAAAATGCGGAATAGACAACTTGAGGATTCTCAATCAATTTTGCATCGTGGATGCGGCTTTCTAGCACACACAGGTATTTATAGGTATCTAAAGTGCCAAGATGTCGTATAGCGCATCCATCAACAATATCAGGGTCTTATGGTATGCTATTAAGTTTTCTTCGATTGAAATTAACCTTGGCGGATTTTTCTAACCCAAACTCCTTTCAAATCTCATGAGTGTACTCTTTGTCAATCTTTAGAGCTAGATTTAGTTGTTCTTTATTTTTAGCATAGACCTTGAGACAATCTGTGTAAAATACATGAGTAACCTGATGGTTTGGACTCCAGTTTTGCCGCAAAAGTACCCCTGGCAATAGCGAAGTGCTTACTGGTAATTATGTGAGGCAAAAAATGAGAGGGCTTATGATGTCGCCTTAAAAGACACCTTTCTGAAAGGTGTCGTTGTTAGTTGTAACATGATGTTTTCCAGATGAGATAGTAAATTTGGTCTTCCAAATCCGCCTTAATCTCTCTATGCATCTTACAGTGTGTGGATAAACCTTTCAACTTTCCAGCAGACATATGATAAGTCTATGGGAGGCTGAATAAAAAGCTTTCCAGTAATCAAATCAGGCCATTGATTTGTAGCGTTGCTGTGATGCTGCGTGTTTGCAGATAAATTTATGCATCTCTTGCAACATTTTTCCGATATTCGAAATAGTCCTATCATTTAAGATATCTGTGAAAGTCTTATACAGCGTTTTCATGCAAGTTATGGGCCTGTAATTCTTTGAGTCAGAAAAGTTGCACATCTTCCGGAGGAACACTGTCCATGCTTCCATCGATCACTCCAGAATAGGCTCTTCCGACTTTAGATATGAGTTGAAAATGTGGGATAGATGCTGGCAGGTTGAAAAAAATTTCTTCCACCTTAAGGTCTTGATAGCATCTGCTCTTGGAGAAAAATAGTTTTTCATACACGTTAATACGTTTCTTACCTCTTCGTTGGTGATAGGTGCACATTCCTCTCATGTTTTATGAGGGCTCTGCACAGCTCCTTAAATCTATTAATGTCCTTTGAGTTTTCTTCCAGGTGATACTGGATTTCGCAGACTTCCCTTGAAAATACTTCAACCTTCTCTGGTAAGGGCGAGTTGAATCAGAGAAAAACTGTTAATTTTCTAAGACCCTCCTCTCCAACCGCTCTAGACTTCTAGCGCTCGATATAACCCGTATTCTGTCAAACATATGCTGTGAGATGCTAAGCAGCTTTGTTTTGTTAGGTGTTTGATAGTGAATCCACAGTTCGTGCGCGAACTGTCAGACACTAAGTGTGAAATTCCTATCAGATATTATTGTGTCAGACTCACACTGAATGCGAAACGCGTACTATCTTGCCTAGACTACCTTCTTGCATTCGTCTTTTTTTAGGCTGGATTCTTCATAAAAATCTCAATGAAGCTAGTGATAGAGTTCAACCAGATCTTTAGTCTTGAGAAAATCCTGGAGTTTGATATTTTTCCACTTCCTAAAGCATCGATCTTTCTCTATTGGAAGTCGGCATTGTGTTTCGATTCTTTTTAAAGAACCCTGCGCATTATATTATTTTTTGCTGCAATTACTACAACTATATTTAGTGTTATCATTGTTATACCCGCAATCAGCTAAGGAGACAGTTTCGTCGATCCTTGTAGAACCCCGAATGCAAGAGTAAGGCTACACTCTAAAAGGATTTCGCCGGGAGCGGGTGCTAATCTGAAAAATTGCACCCGCTTCCAGCGAAATCGCGGTAATATTTCAGCCACAACCACGTCTCACAACCGTGAGATAAGTGGTTACAGTCTGTAAAGGAATCAATGCGACGATCCAGCCAAAGCCTCGTGCACCCTAAGAACACGGAGCGACCCAAGGACAACCGTCTTCTGCATTTTTCCCGCAAGTGTTCTAGCATATTGTTGACACGCAGGGATGCTTTTTAGGTTATTAGCAAGTAAAAGCTTGGCACCTCCAAGAGCGCCGATGATAAGGACGATCATTTTAACAGAATATTCCGGGTGCAATCGCTGCAACTCCCTTATAAGGTCCCGATACCTCTCTTTCTTTTCATTCTCCTTGGCTATGATGTTTTTGTCAACTGGTGCCGAAAATTTGATAACGAACATGGTTCGCTTCTCGAAGTCAAGAAGAACCACTTCAGGCCTCGAGTGAGCAACAGAAACAATTGTCGAGAATATAAAGTTCCAGTATACGCGGCACTTCCCATTCTCGACAATTGACTCAATTCCCCTAGGAGCATTTATAGGAGCGATATTAAGGTGAATGCTGTAGGAGTGACAGAGATGGTAATAAAGCACTCTTAGTGCCGCATTGCGCCTTTGAATGTAGGTCGTTCCCGCGTGAGTTGTACAACTAGATAGTATGTGAGCTAAATGCTCGGGGTGTGCATGGCACGCCCTGCAGCTATCATCGGGAATGTCTTGGCTCAAAATGTTGCGACGGTATGTTAAGGTGGAAATGACACCGTCTTGTCATGCAAAAATGAAACACTTTGTACCAGACTTCAATCCGGGCGATTTAAGGAAAGCAAACGTTAGCTCACAAGACATTGACTGATCCTTCACATTTCTGTGGAAGATACCGTGCATCCTCTTATCGAAGAGCTGTTCACGAAAGTTTTTCTTTTGTGCTTTCTTAATCCGGGCTTTCAGGAGTGAGTACTCGAGATAGATAAGATTTGATGCATTTTGCTCCCCCTAATACTGAAGTCAAGTCCGAGTGTTTCAGCAGCCTCCTCCGCTGCTTTGTACAGAAATGCTCCTTTGCCCACTTCTTCGTGATTCCTGACCATTTT
>NC_046659.1:22813166-22817952 GCF_010883055.1 Belonocnema kinseyi | reverse complement strand
TTATGTGTTGCCCTCATAACACCTGATAAAGAATGCCCACCCACCACTACCGAGGAGGTGAAAAAAGTATTAAGAGGGATGAAGAACTATTCCGCACCGGGATCAGATTTAATCAAAACCTTCTGGTGGAAGAAATTTTCTTCAACCCATCAGCATTTGGCCCGTATTTTCACCTCATATTTGAAATCGGAAGAGCCGATTCTAGAGTGGTTGGTGGAAGGGCGCACAATACTCCTGCCGAAAATAGGCAATTAGCTGACCCGAAGAACTACAGGCCAATAACTTGTCTGAACAAGCTTTATAAGATATTCACAACTATCCTAAATGATAGGATTGTTCGGGCAATTGAACCTGTGTGGCAAGAAATGTATGAAAAACGAGGCTCAAAGAAAGGCGTAGCCGGACGTCAGGAGAACCTGCTCATCGATATATGTGTCTGCAAAGATGCAGCATTCTACCAGCGTGACCTATCGATGGCCTGGATTGATTATCGGAAAGCTTTCGATTCTACATCCCATAGACTTATCATCTGTCTTTTGGAAATCTTAAAGGCTTATCCGCAAATAGTTGGGTGCATAGAGAGTTTAATGCCGCTTTGGAAAACCAGATTTACTATCTCATCTGGCAAAAATCGTGTAACAACTAACAAGGTCACGTTTCAGAGAGGTGTCTTTCAGGGCGACACCATGAGCCCACTCCTCTTTTGCCTTACATTGTTGCTACTATCTCTAGCACTATGCCATTCCGACGGGTACTTGTGCGACAAACCTGCAGATCGAAAGTACAAGGTCACTCATGTATTTTGCATGTACGATCTTAAGATCTATGCTAAAAACAGAGAGCAACTGCATCTAGCTCTGGAGATTGTCGAACGATATGCTAAGGAAACTAGAATGGAATTTGGGTTAGACAAATGCACCAAGGTTTATTTGAAGCGAGTAAAACTTAATGGCATCCCTGAAGATCCTGAGCTCGTTGATAGAAGCGCCATACAACACCTTTCCGCTGGAGAGACTTATACATACCTGGGCGTGCCACAGAGCCGCATTCAGGATGTGACATCTATAAAGGATACTCTCCAAAGCAGATACGAACGTCTCATCCGAGAGATTTGGTCTTCCGAACTGTGGGCGAGGAACAAAGTATCTGCAACGAATATGCTTGCCGTCCCGGTACTACTGTATTCATTTGGAGTAGTTCCATGGACGAAGAACGAGCTCAGATCTGTTGATATCGGGACAAGAAAGGTTATGCCCATGAACAAAAGCATGCATCTTATGTCTTCCGTTCCGCGACTGTGGATCTCACGCCGTCAAGGGGTTGGCGGAATATTGAGTCTTGAATGTCTTCACAACAGGATTATTCTGGGTACAGCACATAGAGTTGCAAATGGAAGAGACCCTCTTCTTCAAATGGTCACGAATCACGAGGAAGTAGGCAAAGGAGCATTTCTGTACAAAGCAGCGGAGGAGGCTGCTGAAACACTCGGACTTGAATTCAGTATTAGGGGTGAGGAAAATGCATCAAATCTAATCCATTTCGAGTACTCACTCCTGAAAGCCCGGATTAAGAAAGCACAAGAAAAAAACTTTCGTGAACAGCTCCTAGATAAGAGGATGCACGGTATCTTCCACAGAAATGTGAAGGATCAGTCAATGTCTTGTGAGCTAACGTTTGCTTTCCTTAAATCGCCCGGATTGAAGTCTGGTACAGAGGGTTTCATTTTTGCATGCCAAGACGGTGTCATTTCCACCTTAACATACCGTCGCCACATTTTGAGCCAAAACATTCCCGATGATAGCTGCAGGGCGTGCCATGTACACCTCCAGCATTTAGCTCACATACTATCTAGTTGTCCAACACACGCGGGAACGACCTACATTCAAAGGCACAATGCGGCACTAAGAGTACTTTATTGCCATCTTTGTCACTTCTACGGCATTCACCTTAATATCGCTCCTCTAAATGCTCCTAGGTAAATTGAGTCAATTGTCGAGAATGCGATGTGCCGTATATACTGGAACTTTATATTCTCGACAATTGTTTCTGTTGCGCACTCGAGGCCTGACATGGCTCTTCTTGACTTCGAGAAGCGAACCATGTTCGTTATCGAATTTTCGGCACCAGCTGACAAAAACTTCATAGCCAAGCAGAATGAAAAGAAAGAGATGTATCGAGACCTTATAAAGGAGTTGCCACGATTGTACCCAGAATATTTTGTTAAACTGATCGTCCTTATCATCGGCACTCTTGGAGGTGCCAAGCTTTCACTTGCTAATAGCCGAAAAAGCATCCCTGCGTGTCAACAATATGCTAGAACACTTACGGGAAAAATGCAGAAGGCGGTTGTCCTTGGGTCGCTCCGTGTTCTTAGGGTCCACGAGGCTTTTGCTGGATCGTCGTATTGATTCCTTTACAGACTGTAACCACCTATCTCACGGTTGTGAGACGTGGTAATGGCTGAAATTTTACCGAGATTTCGCTGGAAGCGGGTGCAATTTTTGAGATTAGCACCCGCTCCCGGCGAAATCCTGCGGTTGTCCTTATGACAAATTTTTAATTATATATCAGTTTTGGTTCTATTAGCATCGAACTGACGGGCCTATGATGATGCCACTGGATGCGTTCTCTGGTTACGGATAGTAGGACCCTATATCAAGGGCTTCTGATGAATATGGTTAGAATAATTAATAAGCAGTTGCGGGCAATTGTTATGGGATGGTTGCGAAAGTATTAACCCCCAAGCGATGGCGTAAAAACCGTGCCAAAAGGTGAATGGCACCTGGGTGATATGTCGTAAATGCTGATTCACTGTTGGGGAAATCAAGCTGTCCAACTCTCGAAAAAATATAGGCTCACATACAGCTTCCCGAAAGGATGTACAATCAAGCTATAGGTGAAGAATAGATAGTGTTATATGGATGATTGACTACATAACATTTAACAGACCGTTCGTAGTAACTGTTCGAGAGTTCGCCCAAGTACTAAGGATTTACAATCACAAACTGAATCAGTCAAAGCTGTTGACAATCAAGTCGCATATTGTTGATAAAATACGGGTTTTACCTGACGCAAGAAGGAGAATACAGAAGAGGAAGAAATGGGTCGGAACGATTGAACAGATTGTTTACTAAATAATCGCGCCTCTTTAGTGATCTACTACTTCTGTCAAAACCTACACAAGCCCAACAAGGTTGAGATTTTCTGGAGAAAGGCATACAAGAACCTGGAGTTATACACAGTATACACTGAAGATCTATGCTTCTAATTCAAGTCAGCTTCAAATTGCTTTAATCGTCTTCGAGAGGTATACAAGAGAGATTAGTATCGACTTTAGATTAGACAAGTGTACTTGGAGCGAGGACATGAACAGCAGCCTCTCCCAGTAGGAGCATGCGGTGTTTGTTCAACATGTTTTTTTAATTATAGATATATAACTTCAGACTTATAATATTTTAATAGTGTTGGTTTTGCTGTGTCTAATTATTGTCAAGAAATACATAAACTTACTAAAAAATATCACATGAACTTAATAGTCTTTTGAAAATGTACGATATATTGTGTATAACCTAAACACAAAAAATAGAATTAATAAAGTTATTAAATAAATTAACCAATTCTGTATTATTATAGTCTTTAAAGACATATGAGTCTTATAGACTCTGACAAGCATAACATAATCCTTATCTCATAAGGGATTGTCCTTATTATTATTATGTTGTATATTTTGTACTCTGTAATAATGATTTTCTAAAAATAAATGCGTTCAATAATATTATGGTCGCCATATCTTAGTATATGGGATATAGCGTCATAGATGCTGCACCCATGAATTAATTAAATATTAAATACTGGTGCACTTGAGAAAACGGTTTTGATTACAGTGTAGACCTGCTAATAGGGAAATTCACTAATAGCTGAACCCACTCCCTTATTTTTAAACCGCTTATAACAGAACCACCATATTGCTCAAATTCCGTCGTTGGACTGTATAGGTTTGGACTGTACTCAAATATGTTTCCTGGATCCAAGTTATACGTCGAGATTTTAAAATTTCGCATCTAGATTGTACGGCTTATTATCTATAGATCGCAAAATTATTGATGCTCAAATATGTTTCATAGGACACTTTGATGACATTAGAATTTTACAGCACATCTGCAGAAACTCCTTGCTCTTAGAATGTTCTCATGTTATCCTTGAATTTTTCTTCCCACTGAATTAATCTTTGGTGCCAATGTCTAATTACTGACCCATTCGAGTCACAGCAATTTGATAGACACTGGCATCATAGTGACATTTTTCGAATGTCCCAAAGACGACTTATATTTCCGTGTCTACTAGAATAATTTGATAATTCAGGTAAAGAATTAAAATTTCATTTCAATTGAAAAAAAGATTGCCTCTATTAACAGTGAATAGTATAAAGTTTATAGCATAAGCTGTTTAGAATGTATAAAAAATATTAATTTCTGCGGATGTACGTGAGCTTGCCAATAATTATTATTAATAGCAATTATGAAGCTTCAGTGGCGCACATTAAAATTTTGGCTGGCGAAGTGAAGCTCCCATCTTCACGGGACAACTTACCCACCCCTCCAAGATAAACCTAAAAGTAACAATTTTACAAGCAAAAAAAAAATAAAAAAACAAGATTGTCGTTGAACATTATTTTATTTTGTACACATTATTCTTATTATTAGACACTTTTTTAGATCTAAAACTTAAAACTGCCCCTAGGCAGAGCTGCTTCTTCATGCGTAAAAGCTACTTAAGGATACGTGAG
>NC_046659.1:22810085-22813066 GCF_010883055.1 Belonocnema kinseyi | reverse complement strand
CGCAAGTATGCATTTAAGAGCTTATGTAAGTATGTCATAAAAAATAAGATGTATAAAAATGTAAGAAAGAAATTTAGGTTTTATTTCCTAAAAAAGTATTGTTTGTGGCAAACTTACAACGTCAATTATTTGCATAAGCGTAAGGCCGAAGCTCAACTGTAGGGGTTCGGACTCATTGCCCACCGGCCGCTCCAGCACGTTGTATGCATCCAACAGGTCGTTTAGCAGCCGCTTCTCGTGATAACCGCCACTTACAAACCCTAACCAAGTAGCATTTCAGTCATATTATAAGTACGACAAACTGTGACTATTTGCAATTATCTCATTTTGACGCTTTACTTCACCTGCACCTTTTGACGAGCACGTATCGTTTTATTAGAGATTTCTGTATCCGTCATGCTAGATCTGTTATGAATATTACTGACTTTAAAAATTGCTCTAATTTCATTACGAGACAACTAAAAGTATAAGATATTCAACTTAACCTAAACTATGGAATACGACCAAAACATTATTAATTGTATGTTGTATTTATTTTATTAACTAATGCTTCTGGTGGATTATGAAGAATTCAACATTTCAAGTAATGCTTAAAATATATACTTCTGTTTTAAAATATTGAAAATATTATTTGCTTCCTTTCCGTATTAAGTTCATAAGAGGATACCAATAAGCGTAATACAATATGAGAATATGACCATCATCTGCGCCACGCAATGAACATGTCTTTTGTACTTTTCCGTTTAGAAGAAAAATATATCAGATTTACAGCGCATTAATCTTCCAAAAATGAGAACATAGGATAATTTTTGAACGTACATAGAAATAAAACAAAGAAATAAATCATTCATAGCACAATCAACACAAAGGGATGCGTCGGCTTTGGAAGGCCGCGCCATAAAGACTACTTTACGTTCCAAGTGGGCACAACAATCAAAATCGGGTATTATAGCGGTCTAAAAACAACAAACACCATATTTTTTGGTGTCGTGTAAACGTATAACTTAATAACTACATTAACATATATACTCTATTCACTATTAACTCTATAAATTCTTGAAGTGAAGCTTCATAGGGCGCGGTACGGTATTTTCAGGAGGAATTCAAGCAATTCGTAGAATTTAAGCAATTCATAGAGTTAATGAAATTCAAGGATTTGAAGCAATTCTTGGATTTGCAGGAATTCATGTAATTTAAGTAGTTCAAGGCATTCAATTAATGCATGGAATTTAAGAAATTCAAGGAATTTTAAAAGATTCATATAATTCAAAAGATCGATGGAATTCATGGTATTGAAGAAAATTTTCAATAACTTAACGGAATTCAAAAGACTCATTCAATTTAAGAAATCCATGGAATTCATGGAATTTAAGGAACTCATGGAATTTAAGGAATGTATGGTATTCATGTAAATCAAGGAATTCGTGAAATTTATGGAATTCAAAGATTTCATGGTGTTCAAGGACTTCATAGAATTCAAGGAACACATGGAACTCAAGGTATTCATTTAATTCAAGAACTTCATTGAATTCAATAAAGTCATGGAGTTCAAGGAATTCAAGGAATTCAAGGAATTCAAGGAATTCTCAGAAATACGCAAAAATTTACGTGATTCACGGTATTTCTAAAATTTAAGAAATTCACGGAATATCCTAAATTTACTGATTTCATGAAATTCACGTAATTCCGGGAATTCGTGGAATTCCTTGTAGTGATTGAATTCCATGAATTAAAAACGAATATAAATATTCCGGAGAATTCGAAGAAACGAAATCAAGAAGTCAAACTTTCTTCAATCGGTCTAATGTTCGATTCAGGACGAAATAAGCTCCTTATTTTTCGCTTGCACGATCCACTTAAAAGAAGTAACACTCAAGATTAGTAAAAGAAAAAGTAACAAATTAATTGCCTAAATATACAAAGAACGACGCTTCGGCCATTGTGTTAGGATTCCTAGAGTAATTTACCTAAAACTTTTGGAGTGAAATTTATTATAGAAGAAATGTTTAGAAAGATGGATAAACATAAAACAGAAAGTGGTAATATCGACAAGTTTAAGTTTATACACAACCCTTGCAATTTTGTTGAAGTTTCCACAATATACAAACTGAAATTCGTTGAAATCACCACTTTAAATAAATATTTATCCATGTTTCTAAATATTTTTATATAAGGAATTTGACTAAAACTTTTAGGTCAATTACCTGAAGAAGGGACTTTCCTCACTTCATATTTCTCCTATACCCCTCAAACTTTTTGCGTCACCCGATCTCCTTAGGCAAATGAATGGGTCACTAGAGCAAAATACCATGTCAGTGGATTGTGGGTTTCTTTGGCATCAAAGAGCTAAAAGCATTTTTAGGAAGCTTAAAGGATGTAAAATTCGACGTAAAACTAAAAAAGAACGCATCTGAAAATGGCTAACATACGAATTAAAGAAGATGTAACTACCTGTAATTAGAAAAAACATTGTCGTTAATATCGTATATTGCGACTTCACACCTGCCGAAGTTGACCTCTTTCGACCTATATTTTGCAGGTAAATGCGAACAGTTCAGTTTTTTGAAAATACCTCGTTTCTCAGATGTCACAAAAATAAGTTCAAAAGGGACGACTGAAAGGATACTACTTTTCTGTTCAGGCCTAAAAAAGGAATATTTTTCTTTTCTTAATAGGACACGAGTTACATAAAAGGCGAACTGTAGAACGAAGCTGGGCAAATATCTGAACATCATTGTACCACGTAAGTCGCTTAATTTATTATGAATAAATATTTAGTCATTCTCAATATTTTTACTGCAATTTTTGTCATGGGCGTCCTCGAGTAAAAATGCTTTAAATTGAGTTCGGCTTAAATTGCCCTTAACCAAGACACGCTGAAGTCCAAATGTTCGACTACAATTTATATCTTGGAGATATTCTGACTTTCATAATAGCTAATCTTTGTTGATGATTAAACAATCTTGTATATTTTTATACAA
>NC_046659.1:22778593-22809985 GCF_010883055.1 Belonocnema kinseyi | reverse complement strand
TTACGGATTTTAATTTGTATTATACTTGTTTGACGAGTATACCAAAAATATTGTTTCTTTTTACGTATTTCTAACAGCTTAGGAGATCCTTCTGGAAAGTTACCTTTTTTATTTGTTTGAAGACAATTTTTAAGGGTTATATTCTTTCAGAACCCCATATTCTGAATTTTCTGATCACAAATAACTAATTTAACAATTACAAAGTTTTCATGCATAAATTTTAATCTCATGTGTGAGAGGGTTTTGGGTAAGATGGAGAGGAAGAGAAGAAATAAGAAATATGAATGAAATAGGGAAGATTGCAAATATCTGCAAATAATAGTGAGACAACGAACAAATTACCTTCCACAAGGAGGTCTTTCAGGGCATTACCATCAGCGCTTTGCTTTTTTGGATAAAGTATCAGCGTCTAACATGCTTGCCGTCCCAGTTCTATTTTTATCTAATGGGTTGGTTCAATGGACAAAGAAAAAGCGCACGGCCCTGGAAGTCGCCACACGTAAAATAATGCATATGCATAAGAGCTTGCAAATTAATTCGTCTTTTCCGCGATTAAAAATCTCACACCGTAAATGCGGACGCGTACTTGTGAATCACCAGTGTCGTCATAACCGAATTGGTTTAAATAAATCTTACTTCGTTGCAAATGTCAAAGAAGCGTTCCTTAATGAAGCCAAGTAGCAGGCGACCAAGTCCCTTGGCTGAATTTTAACATCAGAAATGAGGAAAATACATTAACGCATCTATTATCTGGGACACATACTATCTTAGTGTCTCACTGTAATAGGAACAACGTATCTTTACAGACATAATGGGCCCTGCCAAACGCTCCGCGGGAGATAGGAGTAAATTCTCTAAAACGAGAAGTACAACATTTTTTAGAACTACAATTTTCAGACAGGAGTCTCCGTTGCTCTCTTGAATCTTGATATAGTTCCTTAGGACTTGGAGAAACAAACTATATTCGTGATCGAATTTTTATCTCTGGCTGACTACATCAATGTCAAGGAGAAGAAATTACTGTACCCAAAATACTTGTTTAAAATAATTGCCCTTGTGATTACTGCTCCCAAAAGATCAAAACTAGATTTGGTCCGTAACCATAGAGGCATAACTGCGTACCAAAGATATGCTAAGATACTTGCGAGATGGATACAGACAGATTTAATTCTTGGGTCGCTTCGTATTATCGAGACACACGAGGGTTTTGCCGAACTGTCATCATGATTTATTCGTGCCCTGTTACCGCCTATCTATCGGTCGTGAGACGTTACTATAGGTGTAATTTACCGCGGTTCTACTGGGAGCCGGTTTTATTTTTGGATGACAGTTGCTCCTAGTAGAACCAGGGTTGGTGAGTTACGCGTAACTCGAGTATTTTCTACGTAATATTTTTGGCGTAATATACTTCGAAAACAGTAGAAAACCGTCGAAAACAGCAGAAGACTCCTATGAGTTACGTTTTCAAATTGGCCGAATTGCAAAATCAGTGTCATTAGTGTTGAGAATTACATAAATTTATTTTTTAAATATAATAAATATTAATAATTCTGTAGAATGCGTTATAGTAATTGAAAATAATAATTATGTCTGAGCTGGGAAGAAATACCCAATATCATAATGTAATGCCGTGGAAGGATTTGTTTTTTAAATGGAAAAACGGACAGAAAACTTTCGCAGTGTCTTTTGATTTTTTCGATAATAATTATTATAAATCATCCTGCATAATATTATGTATGTAATCATGCAGATACTTCTTACTTACAACTCAAACTGCTTAAACATTCATTGAAATTTAAAGAATTTTTAAATATTTACATTTGGCATGAGATTTGCAAGACGAATAAAATAAAATAAGTAATATAACATGAATCGGTAACACTAAGCTCTGAAAATTGATCTGGAATGCTAGATTCTGCAGTTTTGTGAATTAAACTATCACAAAATCATGCCTTACAATCAAAAGTTTAAAAACGAAGACGGCAACCAAGGCCCGCAAAAGGAAAAATCGATTATTTGAGGTATTTTTCGATATTGAAGCATGCGCACTGGAAGTTTTCATTCAACGTAATATACGTCAAATCAAGTAGAAAACTAGTAAGGTAATTTACTTGTAGAAAACTACGTATAATACGTGGAGTATTATACGTTACCAACCCTGAGTAGGACCCCGCGGTAGTTGTATCTGTGTAACCTTAAATGTTACCTAATTAAGTATGGCGGACATTCGGGGTTATGAACTAATGTCTTTAAAATGAAAATAGGTCAGGAAAAGTGGCATTCGATACCTATTGCGTTACACGTTAGTACCGCTAAGGATTTGAAGAGATTTCTTTGCAATGTCATGTTATCTGTAAAAAAATAAACAGCAATATTTTGTTTTGTAGATAACGTGACAAAAGAAGCAAAAGAAGCGCAACAACTCAGCGAATGAATTGAAATTAGTATGAAATCTAGGATTTACAGTTTCTGCGCTTTCTTCTTTTAATGGCATTGTTTTTCAAAATAAATAAGAGAGTTATATAGAGAGGGAAATAAAATCAAACTACAAATGGTCTGTTACCATGACTTCTTCGTGTCTTAGGAGGGCCTTCCGACTGACCAGAAATTCGTCGATGCAAAAAAAAACATTCAGATGATTGGCAGCATTGTGTAATGAGTTCCATGCGGAATCGATTACATTTAGTATCTATGTTGAATTTAGCCATAGAGTGCCATTCTAAATGACATTATAATTCTTCTTTTTCTTACTGTATGAATGTGTCAAAACGAAAAGGGCAGAAACATTTCTTTGTTTTACTATTACCATAAGTGAACATAATTAATGAGTTCTAGTCAAAACAATAATTCTTAATCAAGTGACCGTAAAAAATGCAATGAATGCTTGGAAGAACGTCATATATGAATCTTTAGTTAGTAACTTCTGGTTATTTTGCCATCAGGATCACTATGCTCACTATACTGATTATGGCGTGTATACCAGATAAATATTTTACTCGTATTTCTTTTAATTTACTTGTGCTAGAAATAAAGCTGGAGTTTTGTAAGAATCTCGAGATTAAACAGTGCCCAGCACACATGGTTACAAACCAGATTTGTAACTGTTCTAGAACATAAAAGAACTTGTTCTAGAGCAGGTTAGTAACAGGTTACAAACATGCGAGTAACTATGTCATCCCCCATACGCTAAAACAATTCTGTAATGGTTTTAGAACGCTGAGACATACGATCTGTAACATTTCTAGAAAAATTCTAGAACTCGGTTACCAGTGTTTTGTAACAGTTCTGTAATAGATCTAGAACGCTGTGAAAACCGATCTGTAACATTTCTATAACAATTCTAGAACTTTGTTACCAGTGTTATGTTACAGTGCTGCAACAGATCTAGAACGATGTGAAAACCTATCTGTAACATTTCTAGAACAATTCTAGAACTCAATTACAAATGCTGTATAATAAATCTGTAACAAATCTAGAACACTGTAACAACCGATGAGTAATATTTATAGAACAATTGTAGAACTTTGGTACGCTGCGTGTTGTAAAATCTAGGGCAATTCTATAACAGTTATATAACAATTCTAAAACTGGTACGTATCTTATATGGAACAGATTTATGTACCCCTCACAGCAATAGAATATCCCGGGGTATTCGATTTAACCCCATTTATGTCCCGGGTTATTCCAGGCATTACCCGCCGGAATATCCTGCGGGGCGGAACTTTTGAAATCCCCATAGATACCTTATGATCCGAGACAACTCGTGAGTAGTCCCGACTAACAAAAATTATGCATCCGAGATATCCACATTAGGGAAATACGCAAGGTTCAGCTCTCGACCGTAGTGCAATGGAAGAGCCTCGCCCTGGACGAACCGCCTTATTAGACACGGTAGCCTCTACTCAAGGTAAGTATGCTTTTCACCGCCTCGGTTCCTCTCTTAAACACTTGAGCCTTCATTTCAATTGCGAGAAAGGAAAATCGCTGCGCTTCCTGGCGCACTCTGGCCGAACCACGGCTCAAGGCAGCAAGATTCAAATCTTCAAATAATAGATTTAATCTTTTTGTGTCAAATCTTTTACCCATGAATCATGATTTATCATTTATACTATCATGAGTGTTAAACACATGAATATACGATCTTACTTGTTAAAGCGAGGATACAGTAATTATTTGTTTAACATAGTAAATAATAATAAATAACGTATGATATCAGAACTTGATTGAGTTTCCATAAAAGTTTGGATCTAGTCAGTTTTTTCCTCAGAAATTCTTATTCTTAATTTTTTCAGATTATATTTTGAAGAAGATTCACCACTTTTTTACAACTTCTAGTTATTTTAATCATTTTCACCGGAAATAGTTATTTTTAATAAAAAATCATTAGACTTCAAAGATGGTAAAAAATTGTTGAGCAATTCGAGGTAAAAGTATCGTTTTTACTGAAAATGTAGATAAGGATTTCAAGCAAGATTAAAATTTTTAGCACATTTTTAAGTTATATTAACATAAATTGTAATTTGGGCTATTAATTGATAAAATTATTTTCTTTTTTTTCTTTATTACCTTTTTTCCAGCGTTGGCTTTAGCCAAATTACTTTAAATGTGTAGAAATAATTCACAAAATTCAAGAAATGCCTCAGCATTTCGTTCGGATTGCTGCGGAAAACAAAACATTCTATCCTTGTATAGACTGAAAAAGCTACATCATACGTTCAAATTATAACTTTAAGTATTGTGATTGCGAGATAACTTCTCCCACTGTATTTATACGTTTTTTTTTAAGTTAATAGCTAATCAGCCAAAAATTTTTAAATGATAATCGGAATAGATCGATCTAGAAAGCCAGGAATCCGAACGAAATTAAGGGTATTTTTCGATATTTTACCAATTTTTTTTTAACTTCAAAATGACTTTGGTTGAAACTAACCTATGTGCGGCAAAGTATATAATATATTGGAGGCAAAATGTCAAAATAGTGTTTCGTCCATACTCAATTATTTCTCGGTACTCAAATTTTTCTTTTATTTTTTTTTCTTTCTTACTTCTTTGAAGGTAGTTTTTAGCCACGAGGCAAAACATTGGAGAACGTCCATACATCTTTACGATGTTGCAATGACGACGTATTTCTGTATCGTTAACTTATCTTTAAATATCCCTAACCTATTCTAATGAGAGGGGGGGGGGTAATACTTAGTTACGTAGAACTCAGTACACGTGCACTTAAAGTGTTTCAATATATTATTCTATGATCTTCGATACAAAAATATGTTTTTGTTTATATTAATAGAACTTCATTATTAAAAAATGTATTAATATTTTCATAAATATTTATTTGTGTTGTGATAAAGAATATTAATATTTTTCAATTATAATTACAAAACTGCGTTGCTTCTTTTTAAATAAATTTTATTTCGAAAAGACAGCACGGTAGTACAATCATTTCTTCCCGTTATTAGTTATGAAACTAGCTATTTTATTATTTTATTTAAGGAATTTCACCCTTAAAGGTCCCCTTACTTTGGTATAACGTTGAGGTCCTCATGGGTTAAAGACCCCAGCCGTAATTTTTTATTGCGTAGAAGCTTTTTAATATTTTGGCGTGAAATTTTGTTAAGCACTTCCTGAAATCTCTAGCTATAATATAATTTTATTTATTAAATGATTTCTTTTTATTTCAAGACATTGAACAAAAGATTAAAATCGGAAGAAGGACACAGTTCTAGAACAAACTTGGAACAAATTTTACAGATCGTCTGTGATAGTTCAGTGTGAGAACAATTACGTAACAAGTGTTCTGGAGCAGATATTATTCTTTGTTTCTAATTCGTTCTATAAAACACACTTGTAAGAAGGTTCTAGAACTTCGATAAAACACTTTTATGGCACAGTCCTAGAACAAACTTAAAACGAATATTATAGAACGTCTGTGATCAGTTTGTTCTAGTACAATTCCATAGCGACTGTTACAGAACAGTGCTGTCACATAGTTCGAGAACAGTTCTGTCACAATTTTAACACAGTGTTCTAGAACACTGTTACCTTTTTGTTCTAGAACAGTTCTGTCACCATCTTGTAATAACTGTTATAGAACACAGTTCCTTTTTTGATCTGGAACAGTTACAGAACGTGTTTGCGGGGTGGGATCATAATTGCTAAATCGAGCAGTTTGCGCTTATTTTCATCAACATGTGATACTTAGAAAATTATCGGTTTTGCCAGTTTTAGTATGATAGCAAACATGCTAACGGTCGTCCCTGCACACTTTTTTGTGAGTTGATTCCAAAAAATTTTGATTTTGTTAAAAACGTATGTGTATATTTCGAGGTTATGGGTGTTACAATTCTTTCCCATAATTATTCTAGAGTAGCTACCGACAGCATCGGTACAGGAGAGAACTAAATTATCGGAATAACAGAGCTGAAAAATGACCCTAACCTCAAAATAATGCACATGCATACAATTTGTATTAGGACAATACAAATTTTTTGGTTATTATCCTCCAAAAAAAGAGTCCAAGAACATCCGCTATGATATTTTATAGCATCTCCGAATTCAGTTTTTAAACATTTTCATTTTTGTGTAAAAAAACAAAGCCGGGAGAACTGTACCAGATTGACCGCACGACGAAGTATCACATGCCCTTAATTAAAATAAGATTCCAATTGTCTAAAATTGGTTTTGTTGAAAAAAAAATATTCTTTTTTAAGTCTATTTTTTAAGGTAAATAAAAAAACATAAAAATAGGATACTGAGCAGCAAGGGAAATATAAGAGCGTTTCGAAAAAATCACCTCTGACCGGTGTTGCACAGTAATACTTTTTAAAAAACTTATAGAAAAAAGTGCCATTTTCATACGTCTTTCGAGCGAACGCAAATCGTCAAACGGTTATCTTTAAATCCTAACGTAAAGGAAAAAATTAGACAATGCATTCGTGTTTAGAACATAAAAATCCTCCGGAGTCACCTAGTCCGGTCTTGTTAAAAGAAAAGCTCTAAAATGATGTTTGAAACATTTAAAAAAAACGTCAAGAGAAAATAAGTTAAGACAAGAAAAACTTTGATTGTTGTAACACCCTACAAGATTGTCATATCACTTTTTTTGTAATTTTCTTGAAAACCCGAAAATTTCAATTTTTAACTAAATAACGCAAAATGCGGAGAAAGTATTAAAGGAAAGAGTTATTATTTATAAATGTATCTTAAAAATTTGCTATAGTACATTTTTTGATTGGATGAATAAATATCATTTTATTCGTGGAAAATACTGTTAAGAATGAAGACTTCAATTTTACAAACAATTTTGTTATAGAATTCTTACTTTTTTTATTCATAAAACAAGGTAATGAAAATACGTATGTATCAAATTTTTGCTTCAAATGAGCCACCAGTTTTTAATTACACAAATGAACTGATTTTGTATCGTGATTTAAATTTTCTGAAATAAAGACATAATTAAGGTTAATTTTTTTCGCATTCCAACTGTAATAAAAAACCTAGGAGTAGACGGTAGCTTGACTATTTGTTCAATGATGGAATTTGTCATCATTTTTGATGCGAAGCGTGTAATTTTCGGAGAAATCTAGCGTGACAATGAATCCTCCTTCCCCAGAACTTTCCTTTTTTTCAACGAAAGAAGCTGCTTGGGACATAGCATGGAAATTGTATTTTAGGATATTCTTGAAGAATTCGTAATTTTTCTCTGTCTTTTCAATCATATCGCCTCGGAAAAAAATAAACGAAAAATGGAAATAATGGCGGAGTTATTCGAAAATGTGAAGTATATCGTATTTGTTTTCTATTTGATCGAAGTTTAAGGCTTCCGCGATTTAGTATTTTTGTAACCTTATACAAAAATAATTACATTTCTTTTAAGTGACAGTGAACAATAAAGTTTTTTATCTTTATAATTTCGTACCGACACATTATCACATTGAATCCCGATCTAAGCGCCGCGCATGGTTTTAGCGACTATCTCACCGGGCGATGTACTGCGTAAAGAAAAAATTGATTTTCCACACTTCCAAGGTCAAATATAATTTTTTCCTTTAGAAACTTAAAGCTGAAGGTTCATTGCACATGTACGTAAAATTGCAGCCCAGTCGCGTATGGAGAACACCTAAGAATTTCCAATTGTTTATAAAATTATTATTAAAAATACGTTCTTTCAAACAAATTTCGGTTTTGTGTTTGTTTCATTCAAAAGGGAAGATATTTATCTACAATCCATGAAAATTTTACTGGATTATCATTAACCGAATTTGACTTATGCTTTTTGCAAGATAATAGTGTCCAAATTTTTATGTAAAAAATAGCAAACAAAAAAATTAATATGAAAAAATCCTTCAAATGATTTTCATGTATGGCCGAATACTTCAAAAATATATTATTTATTTCATAATTTAGGTTTTCATGGAAATTTTTGTGAGACAGTTGACCTGGTTTGACTCATCTGTGTATACTTTAATTTTATCTTCAGGAATTGATAGAAAGCGTTTAATATGTATTGTATTTAGGTTGTGTATATTGTGGTAGAATTCAATTGATGTAATTTGTTGACATTATAAGCAAACTTTATTATTTTTATATAGAGTGGGACGATGGTCGTGGGGACTAAAGCGTAGGCTTTGGACCCACTCCTTCGGCTTGCGGGTTCGATTCCCGCCTCGCACTCTGGAAGAGTCTCGGTGGCCCATGCGGTGAACACTAGCCTAGCAAGGGAGTTGTTCATCTCTGGAGAGTCGTGGGACCGGTACCTCTAGAGTTGTTTTCTCTAAGTACTTAAAGCTGTTGCTCTTGGTGGTTCGGAACCCACCTTAAACTGTAGGTCCCCCTTCCACCAACAAGTAAGTGTGTGGAGGGTGTGTAAAGGAATAGAGAAGGTGTAAGAAAAATGTAAACCCTTAGGGGACACATTAGAAGCTTCCATTCCTATTATTTTTATATAACATCTGGAGTGGAATCTTTTTTGTGTCAATTGACAAGTAATCAGACTTATACGATTGAAATAATTTTCCTTTTAAAACATGTAATTAATTTCGCCTAGGACCAAAAAAAGTATATCAGTGAATCATTTCCGTGATTTTGTTTATTTTTTTAAACAAAAAAATAATGAAAAATTGAATGCCCTGAACTCAAATTCAAAACTTCGACAAAGTTGCCACCAAATAAAAAATTCGACAGTACACTAAATGATTCATCAATATCTCAAGCCTCTTATTGAGTATGCAAAATTGTATATGAAGACCAACGTCTTGCTTTTAGCTGATGTTTTTGATACCTTCTTTGAGCAGTGTCTACAAGCCTTTGAACTCGATTCAGCACACTATTACGATACTCCTGGATTAAAATAGGATGCCGTATTAAATATCAAAAGGTACGCCTTGAACTTCTCACTAACGTTGATATGCTACTAATGTTTGAGCAAGGCAAAAAGGGGTGGAGTGAGCCAATGCCCAAACTGATATTATATTACCAACAATAAGTAGTTTTTATTTAAAATGGACAGCTCATATACATTGTATATTTTGATGCCAACAACTTGTATGGTTGAGCTACGGGAATCAACTCCCTTAGGGTGGCTTTGAGTAGGTTACAAATTTGAAAAATTTAAACTTCAATGTTCCTGATGATTATTGAAATGATGGTCATGGGGGATAAAGCGTAGGCTTTGGACCGACTCTGTCGGCTTGCAGGTCCAATTCCCCGCCTCGCACTTTATAAGAGCTCTGGCGGCCCATAGTGGCCAATTCTAGATTCAAGTGTTGATAACTTATGTGTAGTGTCAATTTTGATCCGATTTGAACCGCTCTTTCTTCAAATATTTGTGAATACTTGTAGTTTTAAAAAACACAGCCAGAATTAGGTTTCGATTAGTCAGAACGCTGCCTAAACAAAAAACCACCGGGAATCATCATAGCCACTGATCTAAATATGCCTGTACTGAGCGCCGGTTATAGATGGCATCAAAATGACAATGAAATTGTAAAATAATTCAAAAAAAAGAGTACCCCTGTTTTTTGTTTTGCCATTTTGACTTATTTTCAAAAAATTGCTTAAACAACATATAGCGAAATGAAAAAAAAAAACATTTTTTCAAAAAACTGATAGTACCAATCGATTTTATGGGAAAAATCACGACGAAAATGTAAATGACGTTTTTTTATCAGAGCTCATTATGTTAGTGTAAAATCTTTATAAACAATTTCGTCATACAAGGGCAAATACAGGAATCATATCCGGCCACAATTTCACGCCACTCACGTCTACGAAAACTTTATCAATATATACCATCATTGAAAACACAATATGTTTGAATTTTTTCTGTTACTTTTTTCACTATTTAAACATAATTAGTACGGGCATTTTTAGGTCACTGGCTATGATGATTTCCGGTGGTTTTTTTAGTTTAGGGAGCGTTCTGACAAATCAAAAACTAATTCTGGCTGTATTTTTCAAAAATGCAAGTATTCACAAGTATTCAAAAGAAATAGCGGTTCAAATCGGATCAAAATTGACACTACACATAAGCTATCAACACTTGAATCCAGAATCGGCCAATGTGCGGTCCATGCGATGAACACTAGCCTATCAAGGGAGTTGTTTATCTCCGGAGAGTTGTGGGACCGGTATCTCTAAAGAAAAAGGTTCTCTAAGTACTTAAAGCTGTTGCTCTTGGTAGTTCGGAGCCCACCTCAAACTGTAGGTCCCCCTCCCACTACTAAGTAAGTTTGTGGGGGCTGGATATAAGGGAATAAGGAAGAAGGTACAAGAAAAATGTAAAGCCTTAGGGGACATTGTCAAGCCAGAAAAAGCTTTTTATTACTCTCCCACCGAAACAAAAGTACGTTCCCCATTACTTGGCTCTCAAACATGCATTAGCTGATCATCTCAAACTTCTCAAAATGCAAATAGTTCTTAAATTTCATGAACATACATGGATACAGATCGTGTACTAGTCAGTAAAGCTTGGCAGCACGTTTTTGCTAAAGACGCTGGAATTGACGAGAAAGTCGCAGCACCGGCAGTGACTAACGTGATCAATGCCAAAGCGAAACTTTGTATGAAATTAAAGAAGAAACCTATTTCAAAGAGGAAACTTTTTTTCGGAAAGGAAACCCATTTCGAATGAGAAACCAGCTATATAAGATGTGTAGCTAAAGCATTAAACGATGCTAGTGCTACCAAAAATAGCTGACAGAAGCTCAATTATATTATATTATATTTTATTATATTTTTTTTATTATTATATATTTTATTATATTATATTATATTATATTTCTGGAATTCACACCTCGTATTCTTGAAGCCAATCAGACTCCTAATCTTGATCTACCTGTAGCTATTAAAGTGCACACGAATCATGAATTATTTCCTATTGTACCATCAGGATATAAGATTGTTGAGGTACTTTCACACGTCATTTACCTTTCAATCGCCGTAAAGGCAATAATCATATTTAACTCCGCACAGTTTATGAGGAAAGAGACTTGGTGAATTTCCGAGGAGTGGTCAAAAATACAACCACACATCAAAGCATCATCATAATGAGTATCGTTTACATCCCAAAGGCGTCTATATGAGAGCATCAACATGTCAAATGCAAGCCAGTTCTCAAACAGCACGCTAGACGCTAGCACCTCCGAACGTGCTCTTTCTAACACAGTTTGTTCTGAGGATCAAGTCGTAGAAAAAGAAACTGAAGCGTCCATTCAAAATATATATCATCTCTTTTTGTTACAAGAAAAATTAAAGAAATACTAAACGTTCCAATTAATTTGAAGGGAATGCAGGTGGGCTTGACATCCCGGAAGAAACAAAACGTCTTACAAGTGACGAGCTGTATTTTGATGTCACTATTTCACTATCATAAGCTCACGCAATAACTTAAATTCCATTCTTTAAGCCCGTCAGCAACCAGAAAACGACGAGCAATGTGAAACGTCGATTTATAAAGTGAAGTGGATATCATATGTAATAGCTTTAGATCAGAAAATATACAGTTGCTGAACTTCTCACCACGTCAAGACATATATGGACTGTGAAAACATAAACTCAGTTGCAAAAGCCACAGTACATTATACTGGGTTTCCAGACAGGTAGATATAATAGGACAGTCAGATGTGCAAATAACTTCGATCACTGTAATATAAACAATTTCAAGGTTTTCCTCAATTGCCAGTACTATCTGTACGGTAATTTGCATCTGAACTTTAGACATCATCAGTTTTCGCTACTCCATGAGATATATGCAAGCTTTCAGGCAGCCTACTGTTATAAAGAGCTTGAACCAATTGTGAAGAAAAGTGATTTCAAAGAGTATGCTTCTCTCAGTTTTTTTTAACCTGCACACAATTTTTCAACTGAAACTAAAGCCCACTGTCTAATTATACATGTCCATATTATTCAGTACCAGCCATTCAGTGGTAGCGTGAAAAACTTGATTTAAGTTGGTGGTGGTAGGGGTAATGGCAGAGGTGGGGTAAGACAAATTGTGTTCGGGAGAAAAGGTAAAAAAGAAATACGGTTTCAGCAACAGAATTCAGTTTTCATCGATATAGAGGTCATCGTAAACGTACAGGGCTTCAAAAAGCCCATCAACCTTTTCGTATTCAAGGAGTTGGCTTTAATTCCTCTTCAGGAAAATGCTCAATCTGTGGTCCACCTGTTTGAAACACCCTACTATTGGAACCCGCTGCCTGCTAAATTCAAGAGTGAAAAATTATGGTCGACGTGCAAATACCATGGCTTGCAATTAAATTCCGGTGACATATCTTATGAAGAAATAAGGCTTATAATTAGACATACACTAGATGGCGCTAGTGCAGTCTATGTTTAAGAATTCGAATATAAAAAGTGGTTGGAAAAATACATGCAAAATTTGAATAATCTGAAAAAACTGGGCTGTCATCCATTGAAAAAACAGTGCTCAGTTTTAACAAGATGCAATCATTAACTTCAGTACTGGAATCCAAATTCTGCAGTTCAAAATGCTGTATCTCTCAGGACCTAATTCTTGACTCTTTGGAATCAGCCAACTATCAGACATTACTCTGAAACTAAAACCTACTACAATGATGATGATGATGATGATGATGATAAAAATATGTCTAAGAGCGTTAATACTTCAGACACTTCATTGAGTAACATAACGCTAAAAGACTTTTAATAGTAGTGATCTACTGCGTACAAACGATTTACAGATGCCTACTGCACAACCCTTAATGTTATAGAACTCAAATCCACAGCCGTATATACTGCGAAGCTCTGCTGGATGTAATCGTTATCTTAATTCGAGAAAGAAGATTAAACTTTCTAGAAGGGGCTATTGCTTTAGAGATTCCCCGTAACGGAATATCTACAAACTTCGATTGTTCTTTCTCACCCTACCAAAAGAAATCTCTGAGTTTTCTTTATAGAAATATCTTGGCCCATTGGAGTCTATAAACAAAGTCGATGTGAAACAAAATAGTCTCGGAGATAGTTTGAGAGATTTGGGTCCTTTTCAAGATCCTTTTAGTGGGCGTTTTAAGAGTGACGCGACGGTAATATAATGTTCCTTTTGTATTCGTCACGTACCGGGCGGGCAGAGTTATTTACAATTGTTGGTCGCGGCTAATCCGCTCTCCTTTTTTAAATTTCTCTTCAAATTATTAACACTTTTTTTAAATTAATGAATGTTCTCATTATACTTATTTATAATTATAACTTATATACTGATATACAAGTTTCTAGTTGAATTCAAAAATGTTGTCTTTTTAGCCGTATCTCATTCCATTTACGAGAAACGTTCTATTAATTCCAATTCTAAGCATTAAACAAAAAGTTAGATATCTGAAGTCATCGAAACCCATAGATTCCGAATTATGTTTTAGGCTGTTAACTATAAAATTTAAAAAAATCTACTTCTAAATTTTAATCCGAAAGCTTAACGAAGGACCCTTGAGTGTCGGCTACTCGATTGAGATAGCCTCTCTGCTTGTTATTTATGATCGTATTCTTATTTCAATTTCGGAAAGGATATTTTAAAGCCCTCAGACCATTCAAACGAGCTTCCTGGACCTTTAAAAATATCTACCTGAGTGTCTTCGGAGAATTTCTTTGAGATTCTTTGACCTAAAGAATTTTTAGTATATACTCAAAGATTCTTTTCGGTAGGGCGGATTCAGGTAAAAATTAAAATCAAATGTCAATTCTTATATAAGATTTGCTAAAGAGAACCTGTATCCTTATACAAACTTGAATCAATCAATCGTTCTAGAATTCAGGTAGAAATCACATATCAACGGCTCCAGAAATGTGATACAGGCAAGATCCCCGCGTGCAACAAATCTTACAGAAACTCCGATCGATATTTCTAGAATTTAAATAGATTAGGTTAATACACGTACAAACATCTTAAGAGGTCGCGTCAAAATATCTGGAAGTCTCGAAATAATCATTTTAAACATGTACCACTCTGGGTGGAAGGTGATAATACCGATTGATCCTTCTTGAAAAGCCGTTAGAGATTACATCCAATATTGATTCATCTTCTAGAAAGTTAAACGATATAGAAAACCTCAAAAGCAAGAGCTTCGCATGTTCAAATCTTCTGGAAGGTTGGATGCATAGAAAATCATTAGAGATAGAACTACTTTAATTTAAACTCTGAGAAAAATAAATTTCTAGAAAGTTCCAGAACTTAGAAATTCACTGATCACACGAGCGCCTCCTGCATCAATGTTGCTGGTGGATTCGATTGGTAAAACAGGGACCATCCTTATTGGCAGAGAGAATAATCTGCGCTAGGAATCTACCTTACTGAACGAGTTACTCACAGTCGTTAACTTACAAATGACTGTTTTACCGACTGAGGTGCTCCCGAATCCGGCTAACGTAATTACTATTCAAAATGTATTTATTTAATTATAGAATTGATCATTAGATTTAAAAGGATTAAAGTGAGAAGAAAAAAATTGCGTCTCATATCGATTAAAACGTTAGCGACAGGAAACGACATTCATTTAGATTCGGAACGTTCTTCAGCGATAGAATACCAATCATAAAAGACGAATTTTCGTCGAATTTGCGCTGTCGCCATAAAAGTGTGTAGTTTAAGCGTGGTTTACTGATTTTCAAATTTCCACTTTAAAAGAAACGTTTCCTAAGAATGTTCTGGCCTATCTTATAAATGTCACAGTTAACTGTTGCGAAAGAGGTATAACACCATTAGAAGTGGTAATTTGAAACAATAATCGTCATATGGAGTATTACTTATGAAGTGATACCAAATAATAATCGGAAATATTCGGATCATGTTCGAATTCACATATTACATAGTACTATTGATCCTTAAAACTTGGTGTAAATGTAAAGGCTCTAGAGCAACAGGTTGCCTAATGGCAGGATTTCCAATTGTCAGCTTTTGGCTATGAACGCCGAATTTCAACTATGAATAGCTCAGCTTGGACTTTGTTGATTGTAAAAATATCGGTGTTTTAACAAGCTTTTTTCATGCACTTAAACATAATTATATTTAATTTTTTTAAATTCTCATCATTTATTATTGAGAAAGTATTACAATTATCCGAAATTCGACGCAACTATTTTTTAAACGGATCTCCACGTTTCGAGACTCCCTGCGTCCGAAAACAAATCGATTTTTTTTAGGTCACTTTTTTTAGGTCCTAAGAGAAAGGACGAGTTCGTTAACCAGTCATTTTTAATAAAAATTTAAAAAGTGAGCGCGTTTTGAAAAATTTTAAGACCACTTTTTTCTGAATTTGAAAATTGCATGTACGGATATTTATAGATTTAAAAAGGACAAATAATTTATGCTCATTAATTTTTCGATAAAAAGAAAATTCTCAGAGTTATAGCATTTTCAAAATTTTTTTAATCAACCGAAAATCAAAATTGTAAGCCAAAAAACGCAAGATATGAAAAAAAGTCAAGAAAAGAAAAACATTTCCCATTGAAAGTCCTACAAGATTATCATAACAAATTTATGGATTCAAATTTTGATTGCACAAAAAAACTGAAAAATAAAAAATTCCATTTTGTGGTCAAACTATGTAGGATAAAAAAAAGACGAATGAGCAAAAATTGTTATCCCAAAAAAGATCTACAATTTCTTTAAAACTCACTTCTGAATAGGACGCGTACTTTTTGTTTTAATCATGAAAAATAACATTAAAAATAAAAAAATAAAAATGTGTGGAAGAACGACGAAAGTTACGAGAAAAAAAAAATATTGAGCAAAACCTGTTCACAAATGTCTGTCGGAATTCGAGCACGTAGCACGATTGTCACGATGAGAATGTGTACCTCAAAGCCTACAGAGCTTTGAGATACTTCATCTTAGACCATACTTAATTAAGTAGACAATTCAGAATATGAAGATGCATAAAAATACTGTCATCTAAGAGAGATCTGTTTGATAAAGTTTTATTAAAGCGCGACAAGCATGTGCCCACGAAAGGGGTAGATTTTTTACAATAAAAATTTAGCCTCGATTTATCAAAATCGATTTTTGACAAATTCCGACCTCACCTATTTTTCTGAAGCATTTAAAAAAGTAGAATTCTTTCCCTTCAAGCCCCTGCTTTGACCACATTGGTGAAACTTTTCGTTTTGACATTGACAAGAGCGGGAGACCATAACGTAGCGTGCGGTGTTTTGCTGCTACCGCGAATGTCAGTGTGGTTTATATCGTTTAAATAATCAAAAGTCCTAAACAGAATAATCACCTCTGACTATGTATGGCATTTAATCTGTGAAAAAATTTCAAGAAAACTAAAATTTATTCTATAACAAACATTTAATCAGAAAATATTTTCTATGCATACAATTATAGTGCAGGAGTTAAATTCAACCCTAATATATGCGAAATTTTAATAGAGTGCCTACTTTACATGTATGAGCTTTTAATAATCTGTCGTCTTAATATTTTACAAGATAGAAATTCAAAAATCACATATTTCATTTAAAACTTGTCCTAGACTATAGTTATGTTGATCAAAATTGCGCTGAACGTACACGAAAATTGTAATTGATATGTAAAGCTGATCCCAAAATTTATTTATCGCAGTAGTAATGGCAACATTTTCTACGTGAACATCTGCAAAAATGTATTTTAAATAACACCGCGTTTTAAATGCTACGATTCCTTAGCCTACAAGTCAAACTTCGATTTCCTATATAGTTTGAGTTTATTCATTTTCTGCTGCCCATGGCGGACCGAAAGAACCGAACGGAATCTCTACAAAGTACCCGTAAAGACCCCATTGGGTCCCCATTCGGTTCCTTTTTAAAAAAATAAAAGAAAAACATAAAGATAAACTATGAAATTGATGAAATTCGGATTCTACTTTTTTGCAGCGTTAAAAATTTTAAAAATGTCATTGACTTCTACTGAAGGTGACTTCAAGCGCATCCATCATAGCTCGAGTAGTATGTTGCGCGCGAAGATTAAAAATAAAATTTAAATTGGCAAATAAATGTTAATAAATGTATGTAATAATTAAATTGACGTGAAAAAAGAAAGCAACATTTTAAATTAGCAAGTAGATAGTAAAAATTTCGTTAGAGTCGTTGAATTTTTCATTTTCACATTTTACAGCATCCAAATTTATCGACTGCGGTAACATACGAGATAATGAAAACCAAACGACGCACGATATAAAAATAAGTCAACAGAATAACAACGTTGATTTCGTCCCTTTTGAAGGCCCTACAAAATTATCATAAAAACTTTTTGAATTTCCTTTCAAAATCGAAACTACAATTTTTTACAACTGTTTCTGGTTTTAACCGAAAACAAATATCCATTTTGCGGTCAAACTATGCAAGGTATGAAAAAAAATAAACAAAAAATTGTAAGGGGAAAAAATCAATAAATTTATTATAATTTATTTTTCAAAAGGCTGCGTGGTTTTCAATTTAATCGTAAAAAATTGAATTTTTGGAAAAGCGACAGAAGACACGAAAATTATAATTGGGAAAAAGTTCTTCAGTAACAAAAAATATGAAAAATAAAAATAAATTTTTGGAAGAATGAGACAAGGTTCGAAGAAAAATTAAGAAACAAAGTTTATTTTTAAAAAAGTTGATTATGTCTACAAATTTGTATACATGAAAACATTTTTCAGGGTAGCGCTGAGAATAAAAATTAACACATACTGAAGTATGAATAGTAAAGTACCAGGAAAAATAAAATTTGTTCATTATTTTGCAATTTTGGGATAAGTAGCTCCAGACCCATTTACAGAAATGAATATCCTATATGTTTAATATAATACAGTTAAACATTAGGGTGGGCTGAAAAAACTACATTTTCAAATTTCGATTATGACAAGGAAAAATGTTTTTCTATATATCAAAATGAGTTTTCATGATTTTTTTCAGATTTTGAAAACGATATCTTCAGTTAGCAGAAACTTGTTGAAGCGTGAAACTTTGAAAAGAGTGATATTTTTTATATATTTAAAAAAAATCCTTTCCAAAGGGCCTTTTAGAACCTGAAGATTCAGTCAACTTCAGAAGGAAAAGACTTATATTTATTTTCAGGCCCTACCATTTTCGATTATATTCGAAAATTCGATTTCCAAAAAAACTTCTATTCTACGTAACTAGATTCATCACCAGAATTTTTTTAACAATAAAATGTTTCAAAAATCGTTTGTTACATCAAAATAAATGAATTTGTACAATAAAAGCTAATTCGATGAACAAATGGTGACCGCACATTGAAATATATTTAAAAAATCACTGTTTTCAAAGTTTCGAACTTCAAACAGTTTTTGCTAACTGAAGATATCGTTTTAAAAATCTGAAATAATCATGTGGACTAATTTTCATACGTAGAAACAGATGTTTCCTAGCCATGGAAAAAATTAAAAAATGCAACCATGAACATAAAAAACTCTATTGAAAACATCAAAATTGCTCGCAAAAGGATAAGCATCCTAAAAGATGCATTAAAATAATACTTAAAGAAATATTTTTAAAAATTATTATGTACCATTTTGGATTATCTTCAAAACTTCGACTTTCAAATAAAACTTATATTCTACGTACCCTATTGAACATACCGTAGAATAGTTACTACTTTCGACAAAATCGAGTACAAAGAGTGAGATCCGAAAGACGCGCGCTCAGCGTTAGTGAGATAACAGGCAATTATGCATACCAATAAAATATATCTTGCAGAAAATTAATGAAGATTCGCTAAAGATGCATAAGAACTACGAATACTATCTTAGCACACACTCAAAGGACCTCACTTAAAATTCTTAACGGATTATATGTTCTTTCCCTTCAGCTGTTACTTATTTTAAGTACAGTCCCCAACCTATTATTTAAATTCGCTCTTGAGCATTTTCAATACTCTCCGTGGATCCTCCTGCATTTCCAATTTTGCTTCGATGAATTATTCGCTGCTTTTATGAGCCTCTATTCAGAATCGCCTGTGTATTTTTCCAGCGAAGACATCGTATTTACGTTGCGGTTCTTATAACGTGGATTCCACAATTTGCTGCAAAAATTAAATTAAGTTTTTAACTGGAAATGTGAAACAGGGATCATTCAAAAACTATGGCACATTTTCTCTCCTGCTTCGTTACAGATCATCACGCAAAGCTTGATGCAAACTACTTTCCTAGAAAACAGTTGATTTTGCCATTCAATAATATGAATTTTTTGCCTAGAACTTAATTTTCAACCAATAGCTACATTTTCTATCCAAAAAGATGAATTTTCACGCATAAAGTCAAATCGCCAAGGCTGATCACAAAATATTCTAAAAAACAGATGAGTTTTCAATAAAACAGTTAATTTTCAAATTAATAGTTAAATTTAAATGGAAAAGTGATCGATTTTCAAGGAGAAATCGAATGTGGAAATTTGAAGTTAAAAAGTTAGTTTTTAACCCAGAAAAAGAAACAAACTTTCAGTACACACGTGAAATTTTCAACCAATAATGGAATAGTTAAATTTTCAGTTGCAAAAATTTATTACAAAGAAAAAAATTAATTTCCAACAAAATAGTAAAATTTTCAACCACACAGATTTCTTTTTAAATTATCAAAGGAGTTTCTAAAAAAAGCAGTTGAGGTTTCAACCAAAAAAATGAATTTTTATCCAAAAAATACGAATTTGCAACAAAATAAATCAATTTTTGCAAAATAATTAATCTATGCTTCCTCATAGAGGAAGCTTCATAATAGTAACGGTTTCGAAAGAAATTTAATTCACTTCATTAAACGTCCCTCAAGTTAAAAATGTTGCATAGGATGTTCTAGGCAATACTATCCGGATTTTCGTGCATGTGTGTGGATTTGTATTCAAATGTTACACTTTTTTGCGAACAGGATAAAAAAAATAATAGCAACATAAAATAATCCTTGGTTCGAGTACAATTGATTGACTTAATATTAATACATTTTATTAAAGAGTGAGGAAGTTATGGTCATTTATATTATATTAATAATCAATTTTTATTTAAAAAATTTTCTCATTCTCATAATTGAAATTTTATGCGAGAACAGAAATGGTGCGTTGGTTCTATAACTTTACCTGTTTTGTCTAATAGACTTATAATATTGATACATTTTATTGAAGAGTAAGGAAACTACGGTAATGCATAATAATTGATAAAACACTTTTTCAAACTAAAACTTTTTTCATTAACATAATTCAAAATCTATGTAAGAACGGAAAAAGATTCCTTGATTCGAGGCAAATCGATTGACCTATAATATTAATGCACTTTACTAAGTGAAGAAGTTATGCTCATTTACAATAATTGAAAGATCTGCTTTAGATCGAAAAACCGTTTTTGTAGACATAATTCAAAGTTTATGCATGAATCGAAGACGTTTTCATCATAAATTTTGAAATAAAATAACTCTCACAATTTTAGTTTAAAAAATCATAAACATGGGAAAAGAATAGGGTGGGACAAAAATGACCCCTTCTCTTTTCCATCTCGAAAAATTTGTAATTTTAAATACAAAATTTGAACAGTTTATTTGTCATTGTATTATAAAATGTGTTGTATTTTGCTGATGCTTCCTCTATGAGAAAGCAAACATTTTTGCTAACAGAAAATAGGTACTCATGAAATGAGCACCATATAAATACAAATACAAACAAAGTGTAAACATTTGAGTTCGAATTTTCAGCTGGTTCAACGAAATGATGAATTAAAAAAAAAGAATACATTTTTAACAAGTGAATCCAAGTTTCAAGCAAGGTCGAATTCTCAACAAAATAGTTCAATTTTCAACCAAATAGTAGAACATTTAGTGGTACTTCTGGCACTAAATTAAGCGATAATCGTTAAAAACATTTTGACTTTTCAAAATTGTGTATTTTTAACGAATTTTATAATGTGGAGGGGTTGATTTGGGGTGTGTTCCACATGCACAAGTGGGATGAGACTTTTTAGCGGTACTGTTGGCACTGAATGCAGCGATAATCATAAAAAATTTAGACTTTTCAAAATTTTATATTTTTAACGAATTTTATTATATTTAGACGTTGACTTGGGGTGGATTTTACATGCACTAAACTCTAGAGGGCTGAAAAGTTAAGATGGGGCTTTTGGCACATAATACTCCCATAAACAGTGAAAACATTTTGACTTTTCAAATATATTATTTTTCGTTTTTTGTAAACGTTGGGAACTTCAGCTCATTAGAAAAGTGCTGATAAGAGAATGAATGAATTATCAATGCAAGAAGAAGAAAATAATTTAATTTTTATTTAGAATACATTATCTTTATTTTCTTCTCTTTATTAATTTCTGTGAATCAAGACTATGGATTTCTATAGTAATACGAGAATATTTTTTGATTAAGGTAAGTCGATTTTAAAAATAGAAAATAGAAACTACAATAATGAGGATGTTGCTTCAAATTTATGGGTCCAAAATTACAATTATCTTATGAGAATTGAAAGTTCTTGAAAAGTAGTCGCACAAAATACATTAAATAATAAACTTATATATAATTCACGAAGGTCTAACACTAGCATAATTTTAAAAAAGTCACATAATGTTATTTTTTTAAAATGTAGACATATTATGAAAGAAGCATATTCGCATAAAATTGAATTAACTCGGAAAATAATTAAACTATGTCTTAAAATTTGCAAAATTCAGGAAAATCTTCGATCTTTTCCAAACGCAAATACTTTCTATTTGAGTTTTTATTTATTGGAAAAGATTTCTAATTAGAATTTTTTTATAAACAGAAAACTTCTACATTTGAAATTGCTTTTATTAATAAAAGATTAAAGCTCATATATAAGATTATGTATTCTGTATTTAAAAATTAAAATTGATCTATTCAATCAAAATTTTTCAATTTGTAAACCAAAAATTGACGAGTTTTCAACAAGATTTCTGTTTTAAGCTGAAAATTGAATATTTAAGAAAACATTTTACTTTTAAACCTGAAAATATGAATTATAAAATTAATTTAATATTCAATCACGAAAGATGAATTCTCAACCAGATAGTTGAATTTTTAGTTAAAAAAATAATTACCAATCAAAAAAAATTTTTTAACAAAATATATTTTTTTTAAACCAATGAAATTAATCCTAAACCAAAGAATTTAAGTGTTAACAAAGTATTTCAACTTTGGATCAGTTGGTTGAAATTTCAACAGGAACAATTAATTCTAAAAATTATTTTTTTAAAACCACAGATTTTCTATCAAAAGAGAAGAATTCCGAGAAAATATCTGAACTAAGAAAAATAATTTTTAAATAAAAAAGTGATTACTTTTCCAGAACAAATGCATTTTCAATTTAAAACATGATTCAAAGTTGATGCATGAATCTAAGACGTTTTGATCATGAAATTTTTTAATAAAATAATTCTCATGATTTTTGTTTAAAAAATCGTAAAGATGGCAAAGGGATAGGGTACGACAAAACTACCCCTTGTCTTTTTCAGCTCGGAAAATTTGTTATTTTAAATACAAAATTTGAACAGTTTATTTGTCATTATATTATAAAATATGTTGTATTTTGCTGATGCTTCCTCTATGAGAAAGCAAATATTTTTGCTAACAGAAAAAAAGTACTCGTGAAATGAGCACCATATAAATACAAATACAAACAAAATGTACACATTTGAGTTCGAATTTTCAGCTGGTTCAACGAAATGATGAATTTAAAAAAAAGAATACATTTTTAACAAGTGAGTCCAACTTTCAAGCAAGCAAGTTGATTTATCAATAAAAAACGATTAATTTTTCAGTTAAAATAGAATACTTAAGTTTCAGTTAAAAAATTATTCCTTAGTCCAAATAAGGTCGAATTCTCAAGAAAATAGTTCCATTTTCAACCAAATAGTAGAACTTTTAACAAAATAGAAGCAAAAAAAGGTATTCTTAAAGAAAAGGGTTAAGGAGAAAATAAGAAAAAAAGTGTGAAGTATGAATCCAGATGCTTTATTCTTAATATAAAAAAAACGAGTTTTAATTTTTTCAAGTTTTTCAAAAGATCTGTGAGTCTTTTTGATGCTCATTTTGCGTAAAATTATTCATGAAAAAATATATTTCGTTACGATCTTAAATAAAAGTTTTTGAAATAGTGACACTAAACTCATTATTATGACGTTTAAGTCAACAAAATTAGCAAATAAGTCATTTAGGAAATATACTTCAAATATTGGTATTATCAGAAATTCAAAAGGATTCTCGTTCAAAGCCTATTCTTATCTAATCTCTTGAATTTCTATTTGCGATTCTTAAAAATGAATTGCAACCTTGTAAAAAAAGGGGGGAAAGTAAGTTGAAGATTCTCGATTTTAGGTGTTTTAGGGGATTTTTCAAATTACGAGGGGAAAAAAGGGAATTATAAAAAAAAGAGGATGATCTGTGATCCCTGAAATCAATGAATTGATGAATACTTACATTTATAATGTAGGTAATTTTGTAAAGACCATCTTTACTATTGAGGGTTCCAATATAGTGTATTTGTGTTAACGTATAATTTTTTCCTTTAGGCAAATGTTGTACGACGAAATAACTTTCAGAGACAGAAGGTGCGACAGCACCCACTGAAATATCCTTATATTTGTTTCAGTTAATCCAACTTACACGGGCTGTACTTTCAGTATTTTCAAGAAGGTCATACATACTTTTCGGCGTTGTCGTGGATGCTACAAAAACAACAATAGATATTGAAAATTGTTATTTTTTATTGAACTAATATATACATTTTTTAATTAAATAGTTCAATTTGCATCATATATAAGGTGAATACTTAACAAAAATGTTAATAGTTGATTTTTAAACAAAAAAAAAACATGAAATTGTTACCAAAAGAAATACATTTTAGAAACAAAGACGAATTTTCAAACGAAAGATTAATTTTCTACCAAGAAAAAGACGAATTTTGAGCAACAAAAAATTAATTTTCAAACAAATATTTGACCTTTTAACTGAAAAAGATTTATTTTTAATACAAACGAATTTTTTAAACAAAGGAGTTATGTTCAAAACAAAATAGTGAAGCTTTCAACCAAAGAGATGAATTTTTAAGTACAATGATGCATTTCCTGACTGAAAATTTGAGTTTTCTGTAAAATAGTTGAATTTTGAACTAGAAAATATGATTTGTTTAAAACAAATGAATTTTAAACGAAACAGTTGCGCTTTTAACAAAAAAAGGGATTTTCAAACCAACAAAATTAGCTTTCTACCAAAAAAGTATCATTTTCAAATAGAAAAAAAAAAATCAAATTTCAATCGTAGGAACTGATTTTAGAATTTCTTTTGCATTTTTTAGACTTAGGGGTTGAAAATGAATGCGTTCCCCGGCAGCTAGGAAGATGAAACTTTTTTTGTAACAATTTACTACCAAACTTTAAGCTACCCTCATCTAAGATTTTAGGTAAGAAATTTGGAATTGATTATAGAATTTTTTCTTCGGTTTTTTAGACTTAGGGGTTGAAAATGAATGCGTTCCGCAGCAGCTAGGGAGGTGAAACTTTTTTTTGTAACTATTAACTACAAAAATTTATACTACCCACATCTAACATTTATTTCATGTGAGAATTTGGAACTGATCTTAGATTTTTTTTCGTTTTTTCTAGACTTAGAGGTTGAAAATGAATGCGTTCCCCGGCTGCTAGGGGGATGAAACTTTTTTTGTACCTATTAACTACCAAAATGCGTTCCCCGGCTGCTAGGGGGATGAAACTTTTTTTGTAACTATTTACTACCAAAATTTACACTACCCACATCTAACATTTTAGGTAAGAAACTTGGAACTGATTTTAGAATTTTTTTCGTTCTTTGTAGACTTAGGGGTTGAAAATGAATGCGTTCCCCAGAAGTTAGGGGGATGAAACTTTTTTGTCGTTGTTTACTATCAAAATTTACATTATCCTTGTCTAGCATTTTTGTTGAGAAACTTGGAACTGATTTTGCAATTTTTTTTTCGTTTCTTCTAGGCTTAGGGGTTAAAAAGGAATGCGATCCCTGGCTGCAAGAGGGATAAAACCTTTTCTGCAACAATTAACTACCAAAACTTGCTCTATCCGTGTCTAACATTTTATGTAAGAAACTTGGAACTGATTATAGATTTTTTTCTTCGTTTTTTTAACCTAGGGGTTGAAAAGGAATGCGTTCCTTGGCTGCTAGGGGGATGAAACTTTTTTTGTAACCATTTACTACAAAAATTTACACTATCCGTGTCTAACATTTTAGGTGAGATACGTGGAACTCATTTTAGAATTTTTTTCGTTTTTTCTAGACTTAGGGGTTGAAACAGAATACGTTCCCCGGCTGCTAGGGGGATGAAACTTTTTCGCAACTATTAACTACCAAAATTTACACTATCCGTGTCTAACATTTAAGGTGAGAAACTTGGAATTCATTTTAGAATTTTTTTTCCTTTTTTCTAGATTTAGGGGTTGAAAATGAATGCGTTTCCCGGCAGCTAGAGGATGAAACTTTTTTTGTACCTATTTACTAGCGAAATTTACATTACTCACATCTAACATTCTAGGTAAGATACTTGGAACTGATTTTAGAATTTTTTCTTTTTTTCTAGACGTATGGGTTGAAAATGAATGCGTTGCGCGGCAGCTAGGGAGGTGAAACTTTTTTTTGTAACTATTAACTACAAAAATTTATACTACCTACATCTAAAATTTTATGTGAGAAACTTGGAACTGATTTTAGATTTTTTTTTCATTTTTTCTAGACTTAGAGGTTGAAAATGAATTCGTTCTTAGGCTGCTGGGGGGATAAAACTTTTTTTGTAGTTATTTAATATCAAAATTTACACTATACGTGTCTAACATTTTTTGTGAGAAACTTGGAACTGATTTCAGAATTTTTTTTTCCTTTTTCCTAGACTTAGGGGTTGAAAATGAATGCATTCCCCAGCTGCTAGGGGGATGGAACTTTTTTCGCAACTATTTACTACCAAAATTTACACTATCCGTGTCTAACATTTTAGGTGAGAAACTTGGAACTGACTTCCGAATTTTTTTTCGTTTTTTCTAGACTTAGGGGTTGAAAAGAAATGTGTTCCCTGGCTGCTAGGGGGATGAAACTTTTTTTGCAACTATTTACTACCAAAATTTACACTATCCGTGTCTATCATTTTATGTGAGAAATTTGGAACTGACTATAGCATTTTTTCTTCGCTTTTTTAGACAATGAATTAAAAAATTGTAAGAAATAACAATTCAAAAATCCATGAAAAAATAAAAGCGCACATGCTTATCAATTAAAAACCTGAAGATAACAGAATCAACTAAAACTTGAAAATGAGACTGCGAAAAAAGCGTCAGCAAAAGATGAGAGCCTGATGAATAGAATTTCAACAAAGCTTTTCACAAAAATTCCTCACCTTCCAACTTGAATTCCTAACCGAGATCCGAGCCAGTGAACTGCGATAACCTCATCGTGCAAATCCCACGATGATTAATCTTTTCTCTCACAATTCACAAAACTTATATCACAAAAATAACTGAAATTCGACAGCATTCGGGAATCAGAAAATATGACAGTTCGGACACTCACATTCAGTTCTGGCTGCCTCTTGAAAATTTATTTCGCGGATAACTACTACGTACGTTTCGCATTTTCAATTTGACCGTTCGTCACAACAGCGTTCCCGGTCCGTTCGTTTTGCTCGTTCGCGACTGTTTCTTGCATGCAAGACACTGAGGTTTCTACTGCGTGGCGCTAGCATCCAGACAAAATTGTTAAAGTTACCGACGGAACCGTTATTAACTGCTACTAAAAGAAGCTGCAATTGAAGTCGCCTCCGGCCCATGTGAATGACAGGTATTTTTTTTAAGTTTTTAATGCTGCAAGAAGAAGTATTGTGATTACTCCGTGAGCATCTAATGCAAATTTTAACGTAAAATCCAAATATGAACAATTTAAAAGTTGATTTTTCTGTTTTCTCGAGTTTTTTAAAAAGGAACCTAATGGGGACCCAGTAGGGTCTTTACGGGTATTATGTAGAGGCTCCATTCGGTTCTTTCGGTCCGCCAAGGGCTGTAGGGAAAAAATATGTAAAATCCAAAAATAGTCATCGTGCTTTATGTCCCTCATTGCATTTTTATTTTTTAAAGATCATTTTTCTATCCATTGAAAAAGACATATTTTGTTCGTTTTTAACATGAAAATAGTAGTTTTTAGCTGTAAACCATAAGAAAAATGAATTTTAACGTGAATTTTGCAATCTACTTGTGCAAGAATCTATCAAAAGTGTAAATGAATTCTACAAACAGAAGATTTTCAGAAAATAAAATAGCTGAATCTTTTAAAGGTCATCGTGTTCTACGATTTTTGACAAATAAATTTATTTTTAAAAAGGTAAAATTGACATGAAAATATTATTCAAATTAGTTGCTGTTTGAAAATAACGATAATTTTCCAAATTTTCCACCGATTCAGAATAATATTTTTAGTAAATTCACATTATTTTCTATTTATTATGCGGTAGAAATTGTTTAATAATATAAATCTAATAAATTACGGGTTTTTTCCAAATTCTTAAATAATAAATTTCCATTCGATTAACTAAAAAATGGTAAAAGTATAGCATTAGTTCATAAATAGTACAAATAAAAGCCTAAAAAAGTTACATAATCTTGCTCACGACAATTTTCGTTCTATTTTTGATGCGTAAATACAAAAAAATTTTATTCAAATTTAAAACAATGTTTTCCAACAGAACTTTTAAGGCAAATATTGACGATATTTTAATTTTCACCTTTGATACTATATTCTTTTATGGAAAACTGAACTCAAATCTTGAAGTAAAAAGTTAATTTCCATCCGCATTGCATTCACCTAGGATTCAAGTTGTCGATAATTGGTTTGAAAATTTACGTCTGGTGATTTACGGACTCTTGAGAACTTTTATACGTTGATATCGTTGTTAATAGTTTTGTTGCCGCTGGTATAACGATCGCTTGTTTAGCAAAATAAGAATTTTAAATACCTGAGGTTTGCTGGTCTTTGAGAATATTACAAATTTATCAATCACTTTTTTGATGCTCCAAGGAGTAAAACAAGGTTGTTTTAAAAACTATTAACAACGATATCAACGTATAAAAGTTCTCAGGAGTCCGTAAATCACCAGACGTAAATTTTCAAGCCAATTATCGACAACTTGAATCCTAGGTGAATGCAATGCGGACGGAAATTAACTTTTTACTTTTTTAAACTTTTTATATATATATATATATATAAAGAATTATTGTTATTAAGTGATCTCCATAAATTTGTCAATTAATATAAAAGCATAGTATACATTATGCAACTTGGTGAGATTGTATTAAATCATAAATCTCTATACGCAGCATTTTCTTATTACAAACATGTTTCTCATGACATTCAATCACACCTTGGATTTTCTGGATGCCACGAATGCTCTGTATCCCTTAAATTCACTGTATTCCTTGAATTCTTTGAAATCTTGAATTCTCGGAATTCCTTGAATTTTCTGAATTTCTTTAATTTCCTGAATACCAAAAATTCTCTGAATTTCTTGAAATATCTGAATTCCTTATATGATATGAATCCCATAAATTATGTGAAATAGTTGAATTCTTTGAATTAGTTGAGTTCTTTGAATTCTATGAATGCCTTGAATTAACTGAATGCCGTGGATTTTCTGACTGCCTTTAATTCTCAAAATTCCTCAAGTTCTCTATTTTTCTTAAATCCTATGAATACCTCAAAAATTCTCTGAATTTTTTGTATTCTCGGAAACCTTGAACTTACAGAATCCCTTTAAATTTCTGAATTCCCTGAATTACACACGCCCACAAAAAAAAGTTGTCTACACGAGACAAGTGACTAGGCCACCTCAGGGATTTTGAGCCGCTGTATTCGAGTATGGCCTCAAAATTTGTCGTACACGTCTCAGTCTTCCCCTAGATGCAAAAAGTAGGGAAAAACCTAGGGATTTCTTCGTCACAAAGGCCATACAAAAAATTTGTCTGCACGAGACAAGTGACTAGACTGTCCTTACGGATTTTGAGCAGCTGAACCCAAAACTGCCCTCAGAATTTCTCCTACGTATCTGAATTTTCCCCTAGATGCAAAAAACACGGAAAAGTTGAGGGATTTCTGGTCACATAGCCCATACATAAAATTTGTTTGCCGAAGACAATCAACTAGGCTACTCTTAGGAATTTTGAGCCGCTGAATCTAAATCTGGCCTCAGAATTGATCTCCAGCATCTCAGTTCCCCTATAGATTCAGAAAATAAGGAAAACCCTAGGGATAACTTGCACGTTATTTTGATAATATCAGCATGCGCGAAAATAGGCACATCGATATTATATTCTTAAGTGCAACGACTTGTAGAGACTTAATTTGTACACAGAAATTATTAGTGTGCCTTCTATATTCCCTACCTCAGGTAATTTTTAGGAAATTGAAGGGCTTTTTCAGATTATATAGATTTACACTGAAAGAAATAACAAAAACCTAATATCTTTTACAGTTTTGCGTGCGAAATCAGTCACTTGTCTCGTGTAGACAATCTTTTCTTTTTGTGGGCCTGTGTGACCAGAACTTCCCTAGGCTTTTCCGTACATTTTGCATCTAGAGATAAAATGGAAGAAACTTGAACAATTTGGGGTTTCGTATTTAGATTTATCACGAAAACTGCAGGGGATGTGGCATTTTTGTTATTTTCCCCGTATAAACCTATATAATATAAGAAGCACCTTCAATTTCCCTAGAATCACCCAAGCTAGGGGGAATATAAGTCACACTAGAGAATTTCTGTGTACAATTTAAGTCTTCATAAGTCACGGCACTTTAAAATATGACATGAACCTGTCTATTTTCGCGTATAATGGTATAATCAAAATAACGTTCAGAATATCCCTAGGGTTTTGCCTATTTCCTGCATTTAGGGGAAAACTGAGACGTGTACGACAAGTTCTAAAGCCAGATTTGGATTCAGCAGCTCAAAATCCATAAGGGAAGTATAGTCACTTGTCTCGTGCAGACAACTTTTTTTTGGTGGGCCTGTATTATCTGTACTCCTTGAATTCTCTGAATTCCTTAAATTCCTTGAAATCTCTGGATTTTTTTAATTCACTAAATTCCTTGAATTAGCTGAATTCCTTGAATTCTCGGAATAAATCGGGTTTTCTGCATCCATTAAATTCTTTGGATTGCTTCGATTTTGCTGAATGCCTTAAAATCTCTGAGTCCCTTGAATTCACTGTATTTCTTGATTTCTTTGAATTCTTGAATTCCCCGAATTCCTTGAATTCTCTGAACATCTTGAATAGGGTTGTTTCCAAAGTGAGATATCATTTTTCCAATAAGTAGATCTTATTGTATATAACATTCTAATTATAAAAACGCCCATAAAATATTTTTTAAATATTGTTTACTATTTTTAATTTAATGTTGCAATATGAATTTTCTGTCACGAAGTCGATTGTAGGGCCCCTTTGAAGTCAAAGGGGTTGTATTTTCAAACAATCACAGCTCACGTGTCAGTGATTCTCAAATATCTTTTTTCTGTGCCGATGTTTTGTTTTGGTTATGTACATATCGAAAATAGAAGTCACAAAATATTGTTTAAAAAATGTGAAAGGAGGATTTCGTAAAAACCAATAGAGAAAATCTACCGAAAATATATATCTTCATGGTATTTATTAAGAATTCATTAAAAAAGTACTTAAATGTTGTCATGTTTTCTGAACAATTCGTAAATATGTACGATTTTAAAATGTGTTAATAATTGCATTTGCAGTTTTTCTTCAACATACTAATGACACTTACGTTACGAGCCCCCTTGGAATCAAATTAATTATTTTAATTTAATTTTACTGACTCGTAACCCGAGCATCCGGTGACGTTAGTGCTATGAAGCAACACATTAGATGCTCGA
>NC_046659.1:22754661-22778493 GCF_010883055.1 Belonocnema kinseyi | reverse complement strand
TTTTAAGGGAAAGGGAGAGGCACAAACAAAGAACATACCTTTAACTAGTGATTTCGCTCTTTTCGTCCTTTACCATCCGGAGGTTCAGACGTTCCACTCTCCACACCCTGTTCCGTTTTTCCTTTTCTATTGTCACTCCTTAACCGTTTCCGTGTACTGTGTAATAATCGTAATAATCAAGCGGCACTAAAATTTTCACTCCTTAACCGTTTCCGTATTCTCAGAATTTTAAGATGACACGCTTGAATAATTACTACTCCCGATACCGTTTCCGTGTTCCATGAACTCGAGATTTAATAGGTCGAGCAGAGCTAAGCTACTTTGTAAACTTTTCCTATTTGAATTTATCGTTCCTTTGAGAAAATAAATTCTCTGTTACTCGTCGGCAACGATTTTCTTTTAGTGTATACGTCCGCCTCGTATGACGTTCTGTGCTGTCACTGTTAGAAAAATAAAACGTTGGATGTGAAGAGAAGATCACTCGAAACACGAGACCGAAACACGGACGGGCAAGAGAAAAGCAGCGAAGTGCTTTTCCTTCAAACTTCTGGTCCGGACAAGGAAGAATGAACAACTGCAAAATAGGGTGGCACTCATCGTGGCTCGTCGGTACGAATTGCACTTGAAGTGGGGTATTTTTGTGAATAAGTGATTCTCATATGAGGTGGACGGCAAGACCGCGGGAACAGAAAACTGATGACTTAGGATTTTGATGACTATGAATTTCCAGCCTCGCGACTTGTTACCAAGCACGGGGACACGAAATTATCTTTCAAAATTTTATAATTAGCATTAAGAAATAATTTAGATTCATATTCATGTATCATCAATTTAAGTGGAATTTTATAGGTATTCTTCGTTTCGATCCTTTTCTAAAAATTCAATGCGTCCAGAAAAAGGGTTCAGTCAAGTTTAATTTCGTTGTAATATATTAGAGTGGAGTTTGCAGAAAAAGGGGATAGTGTGATCGCACCGTGCAAATTCCACTCTAATATATTACAACGAAGTTAAACTTAACTCAACCCTTTTTCTGGACGCTTTGAATTTTTAGAAAAGCATCGAAACGAAAAATACCTATAAAATTCCACTTAAATTGATGATACATGAAAATGAATCTAAATTATTTTTTAATGTTCATTATAAAATTTTGAAAGATAATTTCCTGTCACCGTGCTTGGTAACAAGTCGCAAGGCTGGAAATTCATAGCCATTAAATTCCCAAGTTATCAGTTTCCTGTTCCCGCGGTCTTGCCATCCACCTCATATGAGAATCACTTATTCAACAAAAATACCCCACTTTAAGTGCAATTCGTACCGACGAGCCACGAGGAGTGCCACCCAATTTCGCAGTTCTTCATTCTTGCTTGCTCTGACAAGAAGTTTGAAGGAAAAGCACTTCCTTGCTTTTCCCTTGCCCGTCCGTGGTTCGGTCTCGTGTTTCGAGTGTTCTTCTCTTCGCATCTAACGTTTTATTTTTCTAACAGTGACAGCACAGAACTACATGCGAGACGGACGTATACACTAAAAGAAAATTTTTGCCGACGAGTAACAAAAAATTTATTTCCTCAATGGAACGATAAATTCAAATAGGAAAAGTTTAAAAAGTAGCTTAGCGCTGCTCGACCTATTAAATCTCGAGTTCATGGAACACGGAAACGGTATCGGGAGTAATAATTATTCAAGCGTGTCATCTTAAAATTCTGAGAATACGGAAACGGTTAAGGAGTGAAAATTTTAGCGCCGCTTGATCATTACGATTATTACACAGTAGACGGAAACGGTTAAGGAGTGACAATAGAAAAGAAAAACGGAAAAGGGTGCGGAGAGTGGAACGTCTGAACCTCCGGATGGTAAAGGACGAAAAGAGCGAAACCACTAGTTAAAGGTATGTTCTTTGTTTGTGCCTCTCCTTTTCCCTTAAAATAGTATTTATACCAAAAACATTACGTGCCCGTCCCTTTCTATTAAGCGGATTAACTACTTTTCATTTATCAATCCCATTCCCAAAGTTGATAAGCTAAGTACAAGCATGGCATCTTCAGGCAAAAGAGAGCAAAGCAACGATCTCGCAAAATAAAAACAATTCTTCGAAACATAATAAGAATTGGCATTTTGGACATCCGAGCCACTTCAAAGAAAATAAGAATAATTTCAGTAAACAATTGTTTTCTATTAGGTGGGTCGTAACACTTAAACCAAATATTACAACAGGATAACTTTTTTTGTCATATAATCCTTAAAAAATAAAGGTATCGATTCAGAATAGTCAGAATTGAGAGCAGACCGTGGCCAAACCTCTCTATCATGAGTTTCACATAGTCACATTGATAGATAATTATGGGAACCTCTGAGTCTCGTGACACCCACGTGAAACCAATTTGAATAAGTATTTTACCGCCTTCAATTTTTAATAATGTTTTTCTGTTGAAATTCCTTGAAACCTCTAAATTCTTTAAAATCTCTGAATTCCGTGAAACCACTGCATTCCTTAAATGCTCCGAATCGCGTGAATTCTCTTAAATCATTGAATTGGTTGAATTCCTTGAATTCTATGAATGCCTTAGATTTTTTGAATGCCTCAAATTCTCCGAATTTCTTAAATTCTATGAATCCCTTAATTATCTGAATTTCTTGAATTAACTGAATTTCTTAAATTTCTTGAAGTCTCTGAATGTCTGAAACTTTCTGAATTTCTTGAATTTTCTGAACTTATCGGATTCTCTGAATCTTTTGAATCCTCTGGATCCCTAATTCTCTGTATTCCTTGAAATTTCCAAATTTCTTAAATTCTTCTAAGTCCTTGAATACTCTAAATTCTACGAGTAATCTTAATTTCTTGAATTCTAGAACCCCTTAAATCATATGAATTCCTTGAATTCTCTGAATTCCTTAAATTCTCTGAATTCCTTGGATCCTCTGAATTTATTAAATTCACTCATTTGAATTCCCTAAATTCCTTGAATTCTCTATATTCTTTGATTGCTCTGAATCCCGTGAATTCTCAAAATCGCTTAAATTCGCGGAATGCCTTAAATTTGCTGAATACCTCGAACTCTCTGAATTCAATGTTTCTCTGAATCTCTTGAAATCATGGAATAACTTGAATGCCCTAAATTCATTGGATTCAACAAATATATTGAATTCCCTGAATTTCTTCAACTCACGGAATTCCTTAGCTTTGTTGAATTCCATGAATTCTCTTAATTACTTGAATTCTCTGAATATTTTGAATTATCTGGACTCCTTGAATTCTCCGATTTCCCGAAATATATTGAATACCTTCAATACTCTTAATTTCTCGAATTTTCTGAATCACTTGAAATTGTCGAATTCGTTGAATTCATAAAATAACTTTAATTTCCTGTATTTCTTGAATTTATAGAGCACCGTGAACTCTCTGAATTCCTTGAATTCGCAAAATTCGTTGAATTCCAGGAATTCTCTAAATTGCTTCAAATCTCTAAATTCCTCGAATTATTTGAATTCCTATCATTTTCTGAACTCCTCGAATTATCTAAATTCCTTGAATTCGCTGAATTCTATGAATTCCATTAGGCGGATATAGATATAATATTTTTAATTCATATGAAGCTATTTAATTGAAACATAAACATTCAGGGCGAAAAGGGAATTTTGTTTAAACTAATAAAAAAACAAAATTGTACATTTATTCAATGTTTTCTTGAAATTGGGTTTAATTATAAATTTTAACATTTTTAACTTGGTTCCTTTTAATTTACTGGAATTATTTAGAATTTTCAAAATTGACCTAATTTCTTCCAAAAATTATTTCTTCCTAACCCAATGGGGTTTATTTTTTAATTTTTTAAAGCCTTTATTTAATTTGTACTCAGGATCAAGTTACAAAACGATGGCAGATTTTGAAATATTTTAGAGTATTTTTTTCAAATTCTTTGTCATTATTAAGTCCTGTAACAAATTTCAAAAGAGTTTTCCTAGAACTTTTTTTATTTATTTTAATAACTTATAGGAATTACAAAAAACATGAAATATTTGGGGTATTTTAAAAGATTCCAAAACATTTTTAGCACATTTTTTCTTCAATAAATAAACAATAAAAATGTCGCTTTTTATATCTTTTATATATTTTCTGTTGTACTATTTCTAATTTGTGAAAATCCAATTGCATTCTCGAATTTTATTCAATATTAACTCCATTTTTAAAATGCTGAAAATTCACAAATATTACTTGTATTGAGCTGAAAAGAACAAAAATCAAGGGTTCTTAGTTTTATATCTTTATACACTTTCGGGTTATACTTCATTTAAAAAAATATATATATTTTAGGTGATTTGAGAATTTTTTTTATATTTTTTTTTAATATTTTTTTATATTGGTAAACTTTTTAACAATCACCCATAAAATATGTCAGCAAAAAGAATAAAAAACTTCACCCTAAATGTGATTAACTCAATTTTTCTCTTTTTTCTCTTTAACGACTTCTAAAATTGATGCACTTCAATTCATTATTTCTGTTATTTAAATTTTCATTACTTAAACATTTTTATGTCTTAAATTCTAAAATTGATTCTACAGATAATCCCTCTAATGCATTTTTTAGGTATACAGTCAAGTTTGAAATGAATTAAACTTTAACTTGTGTTATATAATTTTCAAAAAAGGCAATTCATTATTGCGACAAGAAGAGAAGCCCAAACCTAAATAATGACCAAATATTTGATCTCATAATTTTTTATTTTAAATGAATTTATTCGCAAATTTGTGTTTTTCGACATCTGCTTTATGCAAAAGATGTAATTTGTATGAAATTTGAATTCAAAAAAGTTATTTTTATTCCTTGTTTATATGATGAAAGATTTGCGAAGTAGACGTAAAATTTATTTAAATTATTTAAATTTAAAATCTTGTTACTGAAAACTAGCATTCCTCAGAAAAAATTATAAGCATTTCAAATTTTCCACAATTTTAATTATTTTTAGCCTTATTTCACATACAATATGTATATTACATTTAAAAAATTATTTTAAACAAAAATAATTACATTTTAAACGTTCAAAATTTTTAAAATAATGTTATTTTATTTATTTATTTGAACATCTTAAGCCCAACTGTCAATAGCCAATTTTAGGGCTACCTTTACAACAAATTTGCTGTTTCTAAGCATGAATCTTAATTATAATGTCTATTTATATTCCTATTTTAACTTATTTAGATGTACTTATAACATATTCGCAGGCCTTGCTAGTAAATTCCGAGATACTTATGAAGAACAGATCAATGTTTGGGTATTATCAAACACATTCGATTCATATTAGTGCATAATGAATAGAGTGGTGATAAATGCAACCAACCAGTGGCAGCTATGGGAAAATAAAATGTCAGCTGTGATCTGGTACTGGGTTCTGGAACAGTAATTGGCAATATGGACAGGGAGTAAGGACAGTCGACAAGTCATCGGACAATTTTTAATAAGAAGATTATTGACATAAAGGTTCGCCTATTTTATAGCGTCCATACATCAAATCTTCTAATCATCTGATCATAGTCATACGAGAGAAACTTTAAGAAACGCTTTTGGCATTTTTCTATTGCCACCACATACTTTAGTCTAGGCATTACGTCGGAAAAAAAGTATGAAATTCCATAATAAATACAACCTGCAATGTTTTTAATGAGAAAGTTTTCTTTTGGGGTCCTTTTTAGCATATCAAAAATGCTAGAACAGATCAGTTTCCAAACCCGGTTTTTTTAAACAGTTCCAAAAGTTACTTTTGCGTGGACGGATAATTCCCATTGCATTTTAGAGCAAACTGTTCATTTTTTTTCATTTTTGACTAAAACCGAAGAAGCTGTGTTTTTGCAAAATACCTCATTTTCTACGAATTCCACCACAGAGTTCTTAGAGAATAAATGAAAGTAGAGCCAATTTGGCGTAGGATCGAAAAAAGTGTTCTAGCTCAAACAGGTCGCGAGATATGACTTTGGAAAGTGCACTCTTAATGCCTAGAGGTACCTGAGCGTACCGTGAAGTAGAACTACGGTCATATTTCGCAATTTTTGTTACAAATAAGGGTATATGATTCATTTATCATGTATAATACGTCTTTTGACATTATTAACTAAATAATTGTTTATAACAAAAGCTTTCTATCACTAGTTATGTTTACTTTTTGGCCATTTTTTAGCATTTTTGTGACAAAAAAGTCACCGCAATTGATTAAAAATGTGTAATATGTTTTTTATCCATAAAAAAATATTTTTATTCATAATTGCTTATAACAAAATATTGTTATAACTACTGTTGAGTACTTTTTGATTACTTTTGTGTCAAAAAGTACTAATTGATTACTTGAAAGTAAATTACATATCAAACGTAATTAAATATTAAGAAAAAATTAATTAATGAAAGAAGTAATTACATAAACTGATTGTATCTAAAAATATCACATTTTAAATCAATGATAAGTACTTCTTATGCACAAAAGAAGTCAAAAAGTACTCAAAAGTGGTTATAGAAATATTTTGTTACAAACAATTATAAATAAAAATATTCGCTTATGGATAAAAAATATATTACATATTTTTAATCAATTACGGTGACTTTTTTGCCACGCTCAGCTGCCTCTATGCATGAAAACTGCACTTTCCAAGGTCATATCTCGTGACCTATGTGGACTAGGACACTTTTTCTCAATCTTACGCCAAATTGGCTCTACTTTAATTTATTTTCTAGGAACTTTGTGGAAGGATTCGCAGGAAATGAGGTAATATGCAGATACACAACTTCTTCGATTTTAGGCAAAAATGCAAAAAAATGAAAGTTTTGAAACCTTACAATTCCCAAAATAATAGGTTTAAAAGACTTTTTTTTAAATATACGCAGATTTTTATAGACTCTATTTCATCCTCTGGCACAATTAACGTAAACTGAACTTGGCAGGATTTATTTGGAAAAAATTTAAGTCCACTTTTTTGCCCGTAAAAACAGGGTAAAATGGCCCACTTTGAAGGGTCATAACTCATGACCAATCACAGGTAGGATATTGTTCTTTTCTTGTAATTACAGGAAATTGAGTCTAGTTTCACTCACCATTTGGAACACTTTTTTGTTCATTTTTGATATATCAAAAAGGAACCCAAAACGAAACTTTCTCATTAAAAACATTTCAAGTTGGGTTTGTTATGGAATCTCACACTTTTTTCCGATGTAATGCCTGGACTAACAGTGAATCTTAGCATTCAGTGTTATTATTCATTCTCAAACTGCAGTGAAACACTTCAATAGCCTTCCTTTCTATAGCCATTCCGAAAATTAATGCCGCGCCGTAGGTAGGTATATCAAGAACTGCGCGGGGGCTGCGGGGTTTACGGTTGTCACCCAGGCGAGAAGTCAAGCGTGAACAAACAAAAGCGGAGCCGGCTACAATGAGTTAGTTCACACTCACCGTCTGCCCCTAAATCGGCGCTATAAAAGAGTTTCACTGTATCTGAATTTACAAACCGATTTTTTTCTACGTGTAACTGCCCAACATTTTTTATTTGTTTATCCAAACTGCACATAAACATTAAGAAATGTATATTTCACCAATTATTATCGAATATATATTATTTTCAGTAAGACTTGCATTAATAGAAAAAAAACTAAGGGAAATCCAACCTTGAAAATACGCCCAATTAAAATATTTCGCTACAAAAACTATTTGCAACCATGGTTATTTTTAAATTTTCAATTAGTATCATAATGAAACGCAATTATAATATTAATATGTACATTGAATCATCCTAATTTTATAATATTTCGAAATGTAAAATTATAAGGGTTAATAAATTTAAAATTGAAAACGTTAAAAAGGTGAATAATATGTAAGATAGTGAATTTAGTCATTTTTTAAAATTAGTACCGTGTAGATTTTATACATTTCAAATTATTTTTTGCAAAACTTAATTCCTTTAGAATCTTTAGACGAAAAATTATTTTATATCAAATTAAAACCATTAATCAAAGAGCTGTTCACTCTCGAGGTGAGACTCGAGCGATGTAAATACTCCTAGATTTACTCTATCGCGACTTCAAAATGAGAGAGTCCGCATGATTATAAATATTTAGCCAATGCCGGGAAAACAAAATTTACAATTTCTATTTAAAATTTCCAGTTTAAATACATCAGGTACGCCAGCTTTCTCAGATATAATCCCTGACGAGAAGTTGAATTTTTCTGGTAAAAAAATTAATGAAATTTTTTCTTGTAGAAAGTAGTTGAACGTTAATAAAAATGTAATAATGACATTTTTAGTCTAGGAAATTAATTCTTAGACAGAAAAAAATTTTCAGCATAATAGTCATCTTTCCAGACAAAAAGTGGATTTGTTTGCACAGAAGATTCATTTTTCACTTGAATTTTCTGCCAGGAAAGATTACTTTTCAACGAAAGATTTGAATTTTAAACTCAAAAAGTAGATTGAAAATTGATTTAAAAATAAATGTATTAAACAAATTTTAAACAAAACGGTTGTATTTTAAAAGTAATTATTAAACTGTCAACTAATTATTAGATTTTTAAATCAAAATCATGACTTTTCCAACAAAGAATTGATGTTTAACCAAAAAATACGAATTTTTAAAGCCAAAATGATGAATTATCATAAAAAGAGTCACATTTTGAAGCCGAAAATATGACTGTTTAACTAAAATAGTTAATTTTCTACCAAATAGTTTGATGTTCAAACAAATTGTTAAGTTTACAAATACCAAGCACGAACTTTCTACAACAAAGTTGACTCACAACGTAATAATTAAATTTCCAAATAAAATGATGAATCTTTAACCAAAAAAATGAATTTTTTATAAAGTGTTGGATTTTCCAGAAAAAATATGTTATTAACGAACAATTTAATAGGTAATATCAAAACCAAAAATATTTAAAATTAATCGAAAAATATTTTTCAATTGAGCACACTTTAAAAATAGAAATAATTGGGATTCCGTTTCGAGTACCGATAGAGGATACAGATTGTTCTTCGAGTGCGATCATTTTTTGGCTGAGGAGAAGTGAAAATTTGAGTGAGTATGGTGAGAGTGAGATGAATAAGAGTGCTGGGGTGAAAGTGCAAGTGTGAATGAAGGGAGTAATAGAAAGTGAAAATTTAAACAGAAAATAAAGAAATCGTCGAAAGTTGATTTTAAGGTTAGGTTCGTTTGGGTGACATACTGGGTTTCTTGCCAATAAGTAGAAGTTCGAAGGGTAAGAAGGGAGAAGGAGTTGAATAGATACAAATTTTCAAAAGAAATCAGTGTAGGAAGGCGAGTTTTTGGAAAAAAAATTTTTAATTCTAAGGAGGATGGAAAATGATGGGGGAGGAGGAGATGTGGCTGAAGTTTAGTTAAAAGAGTAGAGTGGTGTCGGTTATTTGCAGTCCACAACGTGATTTCGGAAGAAGGCAGAGCGAGTTGAGCGAGAAGAATGAAACAAATAGGGATAGCGATATAAAAGAGAGAGAAGGTAGCGGCGTAGACGAGACAATTAGTGAAGAAAGTGTAGATGAAACGTTTACTATGCCATTGCATCCCGTAGCAACGGCAGAATCGGCAGGATCGAGACGAAGAAGGGGGCATAGGCGCGGGAGGCACACTAATTTGGGAAAGCTTGGATTGAAATCGGACAAATATGAATTTTGCGAAAGATGGAAACCAGTCGGTAGCAGGCGGCAGCATTTGAAAGATTAAAATCGTTTGCTAATTTATTTTTTTACTCACAATTCTGACATAATAGAAGAATTCTAGAGATTCACGTCTCTTCCAAAGAGTTCGCGCGCATGAACTCCCATCAAGATCCGCTGGTCCAGTGGACCAGAGTCTGACTGGTGACCACGCTGCCATGGGCTCGAATCTTTTTCTCAGATTTTTATTTTTTTCGTATTTTAGACATGTCAGGTAATGATTTTTAATGCTTTCCCGGCGAATAAATTTTTTGTTGAGAAATATTACTGGAAAATAAATAGCCAATGATGCAGAACCTGTACCGGTTCACGCGCATGGACTCCCATCAAACTTCGTTGGTCCAGCGGAAAAGAGTCTGACTGGTAACAGCGCTGTCGTGGGTTCGAATCTTTTTCTTAACTTTATTTTTCGTATTGTAAACGTATCAAATAATAATTTTTAATGCTTCTCTGGCGAATAAATTATTTGTTTGAAAAATACTACTGGGAAATAAATATCATGGAGAAACTTTTCGAATAATTTATTTGTATAATCGTAATTTTTTTACATTTTCGCGGGTGATAATCGGCATGGATTATCACGTAGCTGGGTGATGCAGTGTTCACTGCAGCAACGGAAGAAATGAGAATCAGCCAAAGATTAGGCAGTTTTTAATTGGGAAATAAAAACAAAAACTGTGAATACAATTTTATACAAAATATTGAAATGGACTTTTTTTTGCAAATAACATCTGCAAACGCATAAATTTAATAAATAAAATAATTTATGATTGTATGTAAATTTGTAAATTTACCCAGTTTGAAATTATAACTGGATTATAAATTAAAATTTACCAAGTTACCCAGCAACAAATTGCAAAACTATCAAATTTCGACATTAGGCTCTCTTCATATTTATTTATAAATTCCAAGATTATCAAGTTACCTATTTACTATTCCGGACATTGTACAATTTTCCACATTGATTATTATTCCAAAATTACAAAACTGGCAAATCTTGACTTTTATTTATAATTTTTAAATTTATTATGTTACCCATTTTTTTTTAATTGTACTTCATGAATGGTGTAGGGAAAATATCTAACTGCTTTTAATTGTAGATGTGATAAATTTGGCAATTTAGAACAAAAAATTTTACAAACTGATAAATTTGTAATTTATATTTAAAAATTATAAATCTAGAAAATTGTGTAATATCGAAATTTCAAGTCGGGGGACTTGATAAACTTCCGATTTATACATAAATTTTCAGAGGGCCTACTTTAAAAATTTTGCGAATTCTAACTTTGTAATTTGGAAAATTATTCCTGGGTAACTTGATAAATTTATAGTTTATAATCCAGTTTTAATTTTAAAATGGGTAAATTTACAAATTTACATACAATGTTTACTATACGAAAAAAAAAAAATTGAGAAAAAGATTCTAACCCGCGACAGCGTGGTTACCAGTCAGACTCTTTTCAACTGGACCAACGGAGCTTGATGGGAGTCCATGCGCGTGAACCGGCACAGGTTCTGCACCATTGGCTATTTATTTCCCACTAATATTTCTCAAAAAACTAATTTATTCGCCGGGAAAGAATTAAAAATTATTACTTATTGTGTTTACAATACGAAAAAAAGAGTTGAGAGAAAGATTCGAATCCACGGCAGCGTGGTCACCAGTCAGACTCTGGTCCACTGGACCAGCGGATCTTGATGGAGTTGATGCGCGGGAACCGATAGAGTTTCTGCACCCTTGGCTAATATGATTTACAAACGCTCATAGTTCTTACAAGGGACCAAAAAATCTGGGACATGTGTCTTATTATTTTTGAAGTAATATCGATTGATGATAGTCTCATCAAAAAGTCAATGTCCCAGAAGAGGTTTTCCCCTTTGAGGATTATAGTCTTGACCCACGGTCGATAAAGAAGGGCGCCCCGACTCAGCGTATAGAGTGAAGGTAACAGCTAGCCAGATGATTGATCACAAATACAGTCACAAAAACACAGTAAGGGCATGTCAGTTCTCTCTGCTTTTTGCTCCATTTAGCAACGTCTTTTGCAAAATTTGGGAACACCATGTTCAAGACCTGGCTCTTTGGAAGAGACGAGAATCTCTAGAAGTCTTCTATTATGTCAGAATTGTGAGTAAAAAAATAAATTTGAAAACGATTCGAATTTTTCAAATACTGCCGTCTGCTATTCGCTGGTTTCTATCTTTCGCAAAATTCATATTTGTCGAAAAAATAATCATTTCCTCAACAAATTTTTTTATTTTTCAACATTTTATTGATCCGAGGATCTCGCATAACCCCGGATAATCGACAAGTTTTCTTTCTTTCGTTCAAAATTCCTTCGGAAAATATATATATATATATATGGAATCAGTGCCGTACCTATTAAAAAAAAATTCGAAGTCGGATTGAACCAACACCCTTAATACTGGAACTTTATGGTAGAAAATATATATTTAAACAAAAATGAACCTTTTCACAAGCAATACTTTTAAAATTGAAATTCATTTATGAAAATAATCTCTTCGCAGCGGGAATATTTTTGCATATCATGTTGATCCATATTTCTTTGCAATAAATGTGAAAATTAATAATTAAAATTAATAATTTCTTTAAAGATAATTCTTTGAAGTCATAAATACGTCTTTCAAATAAGTAAATTAATCAATTTCTTGAAAAATAGATATAGCGCGACAAATTGTCATACAACAGTGCAATTATAAATAATAACTTGAAAATTCACGTTTTTGGCTAGAAAATTTCACAATTCTTTAGAAAATTAACTGTTTTAGTTTCAAAATGACATTTTCGGTATAAAAATGCTACTGTTTCGAAGACAATTGGAAGTTTTGGCTTCATAATTCGTATTTTTAAGTTGAAAATCAATTTTCTTGGTAGAAAAGGCATGTGTTTGGTTAAGAAATCTCCTATTTAGTTGAAAATACAACCGTTATTTTAAAAAAGAAAGCGGTTTGTTTAAAAATCGTTATATATTCATTTTCAAATAAATTTTTCGATCTTTTTGCTTGTTGAGAATTAATTTTCTTTACTTATAAATCTAACTATTACCTTTTGTTCTTGAATATTCATATTTTGAAATGAAAAACGATTTTTGTAATTAGAAAGTTCATGTTTTTTAATATAAATCCCTAACTTTTGATAGAAGATGAATCATCTTAAATAAAAGTTCATCCTTTTAGTTATAAATGCAATTACTGGGTGGAAAATGAATCTATCTTGTTTCAGAAACAAAATATTTTTTTGAAAATTCGTCTTTTTTTGGGTTAATTAAATTTTTTGTTATAAAAATTTTTTTGGTTGAAATATTAACTGTTACATGTTGCTTTATGGACTTATGTTATTGTGTTAAAGAAACAACTTCTTGGTGTAAAGTTCAACTACTTTATTAAAATACTTTTTTTTTGTCTGTAAAAATTAATCTTTTTATTTCAAATTCATCTATTTAGTCATAAATTGACTTTTTCGTAGAAAACTTATCTTGATCTTCAGCTTGCAAATTCAAGAATTTGGTCAAAAATTGGATTATTCAGTTGACAATAAACTTTTACGTCGAAAATTCTTATTTTTGTTTAAAAATAAAACTCTGACTACACAGTCATGTTTTTGGTGAAATATTCAACTATTTTATTAAATATTTGTACTTTCTTCATAGATTCAACTGGTTGAAAATTCGGTTTTTTTCTTTATTAAAAACTAAAATTTTAGATTGAAAATTGAACCATTTCATTTTTTGTTTGAAAATATATACCTCTTTCAGTTCATAATTTAACAATTTATTTAAAAATGCATGTATTTTGTTCAAAGTTTATCCTTTGGAATTAAGAATGTGTCTTTTCTTGTATGATAGACCAGTCATCTTTCTTCGTTGCACATACATATTTCTTGTTTGAAAATTCATTTCTTCCGGCCGAACGTGAAATTTTTCGTCGTAGATCCAACCATTTGGATTAGAAATTTGATTTTTTGTTTCAAGACAAATTCACTAAATTTGTTTATCGATAATATTAGTTTTTAGTGTATCGACAAGGATTTAAATGAGTTGCAGTATGCCCCTTAAAGATTTGTATTTTTCAAAGATTTATCACTAAGTTTTTTCTTCCTGATGTACCAATACTAGCATTAATGTTCTTTCATAATTCGCATTAAAAAATGAAAAAGAATCAGTAAAGACGAAAAGTAATTAATGATAAAAATGTAAATAATGTTTCAAAAAAATTTTATGAATAATTTATTAAAATCTACTACAGTATAGGAAATAAGTGAAGCGCCATTTACCGAGCTTACCCAAAAATTCATAAACCTAAATGAATATGTTCTGATTTATGATAAATCTCGCAAATTCATATAAGATTGCAGATAGCTTGAATAATCCGGTCTCCCCTTGGAGAATCATTCTAAGCGGCAATGTCACTTACGTATCTTTTTTGTTTGTACGGCAGAATAGTTTTCCGGGATAACTCTATTTCAAAAGGTAAAAAAAAGTCCCCTTATTACGAATACCTTGGGTAGGTTTCCAAAAGCTGGGCTAATTTTTGTTTGAATACTTTTAAAAATTTTTTTATTATTTATCTATTCACAACAAAACTTATAAAATCATTTTTAGCATGGCTGACCTAAACTAAAACTTTTTTATGACGTGCACTTTTTTGTATGACGAACATTTTGCAATGTATAGTATAATTAACACAATATCGATCAAGTTAAGAATCTTCAATAACAGAACATGCTTAACGTCTTAATAAGAATAGATGGAAAGTAATATTCTTTAAATTAAAATTATTTCTTGAAAAAAAGATCCTACTCCATCTTCACTCCATTGGGAATCGAACCACAAAACTTCTGATTTCCGGTCAGGTGTTTTTCCTATTAAGCTATTAGAAGGATCAGAGTAAGAATTCTTAATTCAAGAACATAACGCTAATTTTTAGCTAGGTGTTAATGGTACAAGTAATTATTTAAAATTTTTTTTAATTTATCTGCTATATCATCAGAGATTGTACTTTACCGACAGTAGATCAAGCCTCCAAACAATGAAGGCAGAAAATCTACACAATATCGATCAAGTTAAGAATCTTCAATAACAGAAAATGCTTAACGTCTAATAAGACTAGATGGAAAATAATATTTTTTAAATTAAAATTACTTCTTGAAAAAAGATCCTACTCCATCTTGACTCCATTGGGAATCGAACCACAAAACTTATCAATCAACTTATCAACAAAACTTATATTAATCGATATTGTGTAGATTTTCTGCCTTCATTGTTTGGAGGGTTGATCTACTGTCGGTAAGGTACAATCTCTGATGATATAGCAGATTAATTAAAAACATTTTTAAATAATCTCTTTTAGAGAAAACTGAAACTGTGTAGTTAAAAATTCAACAATTTTCTTAAAAAGGCGTTTCATATTGTTAGTAGAAAATTTATCTCTTCGGTTGAAAGTTTAAATATTTGGTTAAAAATGGACCTTTTTTAATAAAAAATTCAACTGCGTGAGTAAAAAATGAACTACTTTGTTGGCATACTTTTAAAGAGAGGTTTATCTGTTTATAAGGTGATTAAAATTTTTTTCTATTTTTTTTATTGTTACTGTTGTCAAAAATTTCAAACAAAACTGAAAGTTTCAAAAATTATCCAAAGAGAATATTATTAGAAACAATAATAACTTGAAAATCGCTTGGAGATTCTATTGGCCCTAGAATAAAATGTTGTAGAAATTGTTAATGTAAATCGTTGGCTTTAGGGTCAGGTGACTTGAAAACAATTAAAGTGTTTCAAACGATTCGGCACATAATAGTGGTCCTTATTCGTTAGTTCTGTTAAATCTGTGGTAAGTACATAATGTCTTGTAGTTACGCATTTTTACAATTGAAAGTATTATTCGTTCTTCAATGTCTTAGTTGTAAAATGATATAAATTCTTTATTTTAAAATTTTTATTTTTATTATTTTCATCAATAGCAATTAATATAGCTCGCAGTATTCTTAAAAAAATTTGTCACTTAGTATAATTGGTGAAAAAACATTTAAAATGTATTAGGAACATTTTGTAACAAATTTATAAACGAATTTCTTAAGAGTTGTCAGAAAACATAGCAGTCGATGAACTCTTAAAATTAATTTTTAGCGACGTATATTTATTCAAACATTCATTTATTTAAAACCTTAAAAACAGTTTTTTTTGTATAACAGAAATAATGTTAATTCAAATATTCTTTAAAAATTGTTCTTTTACTCATTGTAAAAAAGTTGATGACAACATTTTTTCAGAGTAGTAAGTGTTACGGAGGGCCATGTTAGAGTAGGCAGTCGAACAATTTCTCTTCAATTGCTTGTCACCACAGCTACACAATTGATAGTATACATGGCCGTGGTCAATGTGGATGCACCTCCCGCGGAAATACTGTAGCATAAATAAGACTAGTAGGCTAAAAAGAGATAGAGAGAGAGCAATCTTACATGTCAGAATCGCAATACATTGACCACGCTAAAACGAGTACAATGTTGGAGAGCAGTGGTGCGTGCCAGCCTTCTCTCCCCGCCTATACTCATGCCACCTCCTTGGTTGCGTTCCAAGGGACCACCCGGGTGCACTCGGGTGCACTCCGAGCCGTTCCACGATCTTAGGTGAGTGTTGGGCTTCACTCAGGTGAACCGTTCAGTGATCAATCGGGTGAAGAGTGGGGGTCACTCGACGAGTGACTGTTTCACCCACTGAAACTAGGTATGTTGAAGTGAATGAACAGTGGAATTGGTGGGTAAAAGTGGCCGGAATCGCAAGTTTAGTAGTAGACTAAAGTTTAGTATCTTCATCATCTAAAGTGTCGTATCTTCACTTTCCACTATTATAGAACACATCACTGTTTGTTATAACAATGACCTCATTACTGAGGCAGCAATTAAAATCTTCTTATCCTGTTCTTGCATCTTTTAAACTTTTGTGTAAAGTAACCTCAACTATCTTTCACCAAACATACACCCGACGCAAACTCGAAACAGTTCATTCTACCATTTTCCTTCCACTTCACCCTAGTAAACTCCACCCACTTCTTTACTTCAAGCACCAATTCACCCGGGTGGTCGCCTGGAACGCACCCCTAGCCTTCCTATTATCCGGATAATCGCGAGACTCAACGCGACTGAAAAATGTTGATTAACAATGAATATTGTTATTAAAAATGAAAATCTTAAAAAATTTAGATAAAAGCCTTAAAATTAATTCGATTACCTATTACGCACACTTAGCAAGATGCAGTATAGATTAGTATCTCGCCAATAAATATCAATCAATAACACTAGCCCTCCTTAGGAAATATCGATACTCTTCATAAAGCGCGGAAAAATCGATTCAATTATGAGCACATTGAAAACGTAGCTCAATAAATCATTGCCCAAAATCTCTTTACTCCTTAAAACTATGATTATGGAAACAAATTATAAGGAACTGCAAATGCAATAATAAAAGCTTTAATTATTGTTTAACATAAATAGTTAAACTAATAATCAGTTGAACATTCTGGCTAGGTTAATTGGATCATCATCAGAACAATAGAATAATAAACCAATTCACTAGAATTTTGCTTATAACTGGATCGGAAATAACTAATAATGTTTCCAGATTTATCATAAGCAATATTTGTGATTAAAGCATTTATAATTTAAAAACTTGCAGGAATAATGGTGATGGCTGAGACACGTAACTAATATTTCGAATTAATCCAACAAATTTTAACGACATAGCAACAATGCATGATGGTACATGTATCAAATACTAATAATCTTGCGCGCGCTATTGCGCGCGCCTATTTATCTTTTTATGAAAAAGAATAAATGAAACGCCTATCTTTTCTCTGTTACACATATTTAATTAATGTTACAAAATATTAGTATAAAATAATACAAGAACCAAGGGATGAGTTCTGTATCTGAAACTGTAATTAATCTTTTATAATAGGATTTCAACGATTTTTTTATTTTTAGGTAAAAAATTGAATTGAACTATTTTATTCCAAATGAGCTCTGTTTTATTAAAGATTAATTTGCACCTAATATTGATGAATAGTAAAGTTCATTATATAAAGAATATGATTATATTCTTTAAATAATGAACTTTGCATTTTTACACCACAATGTTTATAAATCAATTTAGCAAAAATTTTGAACACGCATTATAATAATCAATGACCTTATAGGTTGAAAAACACATGTAGTAAACTTGTTGCCACTTGGTAAACTCTCACCTGAAAATCTTGGTTAAGTCTCTCCAATATTAGTTCATGCGTTCAATGTCATAAAATTTGTAGTAATAATTGTTTCATTATTCCGATTTATACAAAATCATTACACTAATTTGTAAGGAATAACGCGATATATGATTACTGTACGAATTTTGATTACAAGAGTAGATAAATCCTTAAAAAGTTGGAAAAAATTACATTGTTGAACGTAAATTTCTTCCAATTGTCAAAAATCGGGCTTAGTTAAGTCTACCACTTTGCCCTAGACTTATCACAATAAAGCTTATGAAAAACATAAATATTTTGTTTAAAATTAAACTAATAATTATTATATTTCAAATTACCTTGAAATTAATGAAATTTTGTATTAAAAATGACACTTTCAACAAATAAATATTTGAAAAATTATCATGTGGGGTGAAGATGTTGTGAAAAATGGGGTTTGTGGTGGTAGATGGAGGGTAAAGGTGTTGGTTTACAGAAAAATAGTCTTTTGACTTAAAAGTTTAAGAATTGGGACAACTTTTTTGGTTTCCCAACTGGCAATTCTTTATTTATTTAAAACTCGTCTTTCTAATCAACTGCTTTGTTGAAAATTTACATACTGGTTCGAAAATTCAATTCTGGTTAAAAATTTAAGTATTTTGTTGAATATCTTTTATTTTAGTTTTAAGATATCGACCACTACGTTTTCATTGAGAATTCTTTTTTTTGCAACTCTTTTTGGTTAAAGATTAATCTTTTTTGTTTGAAAATTTGGTCATTCACTTTAAAATTTATATTTGTAGGTTGAAAATTTAACCATTTGGTTAAAAGTTAAAGTATTTGGTTGTAGATGCAAATCTTTCATTAAAAAGCCAAATTTTTAACAAAACCGTTTGCACTGAAAATGAAAAAGTTTAATTTTCAGATTTAGAAAATTAAAGAATTTGCAACCAAATAGTTAATTTTTCATCTAAAAACACAACTTTTTAACAAAATAGTTAAACTTTTAAATAAGTAGATAAATTTTCAACCAAAAACTAAAAAATATGATTATTTTAAAACGGAAACAGCTGAATTGAATCAAAAAATGCATTTCAAGAAAATTTTAAAATGTTTAACCACAGATAAATTTTTAACTAAAATAATGAATCTTCAACCAAAAAATTAAATTGTAAAAGGTCGTTCAACCTTAAAATAATAAAAGAAAACAGATTAATTTTCAACTAAATAAAGAAAGAATTTTCAACAAAAGAATGAAATATTCAACTAAAATGATGAATCTTCAACCCAAAAAAGATCCATTTTTTCTCATTTAGTTTAACACTTAACCAAGTAGTCGAATGTAAACGAAAAAGACAAATTTTAAACAAAATAATTGAGTCCTCAACAAAGGAGCTTTAACAAAAGATAATTCACAAATTAGCAAATTACAGTTATAGATGTATATATGCATATATTATCGAGCGCAAAGCTCTAGATTGAACGAAGAAAAAAGAAAAATATCTACAAAATTCTTAAGTTTTCCACACAAAAAGGCAAGTTTTAAAAAGCAGTTTAATTTTCAACTGAAAGGGATAAATTTTCATTGTGTTTGCGTTCAGTAAGAAAATCAAGTTTCTACCCAAAGATATGAGTTTCTAACCAAGAAACAATTTTAGTCAAGACATACAAAAAATTCAACTAAATTGTTGAACATTCTCAAAAAAAAAATTTTAAAACTGTTCCCTTATAGTTTAAAAATCAAGTAATTGGTTCAAAATTCGTCTTTTTTGTAAAGCATTAATCTCATTGGTTAAAAATTAATCTTTTAAACATGGAATTTTTTTATGACGAAAAAATAGTTCTCTTAAAATTTAATCTAAAAACAACATAATTCCCTTCCTGATCGGTTCATCGACTTGAATTGCAGAATCAGCCTAATGATAAATGATTGGATCTCCTTTGAAATAATTTTTATAACACTTTTTTTTGTTTAAAATTAATATTTTTTAATAGAAAATTAAACTATGACATTTTTTGTGAAAAACTAATTCTTTAAATTAAAGTGTAATCTTTTTTAGTAAAAAATCTAACTAATTGTTTAGAAATTTATGGATATTGTTAAAAATTCGTCTTTTTTAGTATAAAATTGATCTTCTTGTTTGAAAATTCTTCTTGCTGATTTAGGATTCAACCATTTTTCGGACAATTTTTTTTCCAAATTAATTTATTGAAGTGAAAATTTAACTTTCCATATTTGGTTAAAAATGTATTGATATTTTTAATTGCAATCTGTTTTGGTAGAGAACTTAGCTATTTTTTTCTTTAATTGCACTTCTTTAAGTTGAAAAATATTTTTTTAACTAAAAACTGAACTATCCCATTTTTAGTTTAATATTGAGTTCATAATTGTAGCTTCATCTGTTTCGGTTCAAAACGAACCTTTTTGATTGAAAATTCAACTATTTTCTTCAAATTTCTTATTTTTTTATTAATTTCTATGATGATAAAATCTTCTTATATTATTTTTGGTTAAAAAATGATATTTTTTAGATAAAAATCATATATTTGTTTGAAACTTTCTAGATTTTGTAGAAAATTCGTAATTTTTTGTAGAAACGTAATATTATTGGTTGAAAATTAATTTTTTTTTATGAAGGATTCAGTTATTTAAAACAAATTTTCTTTCAGTTTGTCAAAAACAAATTTCTTTAAAAGAAATTTCGATTCTACTATTTTTGGTTGAAAATTGATATTTTAAATTGAAAATTGACCTTTTGTGCTTAATAATTCAATTTTTTAATTTTTCTGTTTTGGTAGAAAATTAATCCTTTTCGTTTAAAATCGAACTTTTTTCGTTAAAGATTGAACTATTTCAAAACAAATTGATCTGTTCTGATGCAATATTTAGAAATTCAGAATTTTGTTGAAAATTCTTTATTTTTGGTAGAAAAATAAGTAATTTTCATTTTTTATTAGTTCGCAACAAAGATATTAATAAAAAAATACTGCTTCGAATTGTAAAACTGCGTACCTACAAGATATTGTGTACTTTTCACAGATTTAATAAAATTCTCTGATGTAGGCCACAATTGTGTGCTGAAACGTTTGAAACAACTTAATTAGTTTCAATTCACCTGACCCTAAAGCCAACAACTTACATCAACAATTTGTTCAAAATTCTGTTATTTATTTTACAAATTTCTTTAATAGATAATTAATCTTTGTGATTAAAAATTCATCTTTTTTGTTAAAACTTTAACTGTTTGGTATCAAATTCACCTGTCTTAGTTAAAATTTGAAATAATCTGTAGAAAATTACATTATTTTGATTGAATATTAACTTTTATAAATTAAAAACTGCATTATTCTATTTTTGTTTAAAATTTGATATTTTTTATTAAACCTTGATCTTTTTCAGTTAAAAATCGAATTATTTGTTTGAAAATTTATGTATTTTGTTGAAAATTTATGTTTTGTCAGAAATATAAAACTATTTCCTTGAAAATTCATCTTTTTAATTGAGAATTCAACTATTTTGTTGAAAGTTGATTTATAGTTAGTACAAAATTAATTTATGTAAGATAAAATTGGATTATACCATTTTTGGTAGAGAATTGATATTTGAAGTTAAAAATTAATCTTTTGTAGTTGAAAATTCAACCCTTTGGTTTGAAGATGCACATATTTCGATGAAAATTTGTTATTTCGGTAGGAAATTAGTCTTCTTATTTGAAAATTCATCTTTGTAATTGAGAACAAAACTATTAAGTTGCACATTCCGTTTTTTTGTTAAAAATTAAAATCTCTAACTGAAAATTTAAATATCCCACTTTTGGCGGGACACTGAAATTTGGAATTAAAAATGTATATTTTTGGGTTGAAAGTACATCTGTTTGCTTGAAAGTTCAACTATGTATCATCAAATGCATCTATTTTAGTAAAATTTCAATTAATTCAATGAATAAAACCAAATTTGGTCAAAAAAAACGTCTCCGTGTTTCATTTTTCAGGGACTTATCAGACTGCCTAGTAAAGAAGTGCGATTTTTTGAAAAATAAACTACATTTATCATGTTAGCTAATAAGTTTTCAAATATGGCGAAATTTTAGTTTTTCGAAATTTCCAACTTAAGTGAAATATTGCACTGATATATTTAAGCTTCTGCAGTGGATGTTAGTAAAATATACTGCATAGCGTTCATTTACGATTAAATAGTTGTGCCATAAACTTAACAACTACACACTTAATCAATGTGTCTTTTTTTTAAAATAAAGATAATTATAACAAAGAAAACTTATCCGTTATAGTATATCTGATAAATTGAAAAGGTCGAAATAAAATTTATATTGGTAACAGGTAAGAGACTTAAAACTCACATTGTTTAACATAAGCGGGATTGTGAATAAAGCAAACAAAATATTGGTTAGGCACTTCATGGATGGCAATCTGATCAAACTATTTTATAAAAAACTTATATCTAAAATTTAGAAAAAAGTTTTATCGCGACTTTTAAAAACAAGTTACTTTCGCGCACTTTTCATTTGGATGCATTTTAAGGTTTCAATTTTAATGTTTTAAAGGACACTTTTCAAATCATGGTTATTTATAAATTTCAACCTTCAAAGAATAAAAAATAACTAATTTTGGTACACTCTAAAATTATGTTTTTTTTTCTCAGAAAATAACGAAAGATTGAAATGTCTTAGATGGTGTAATTAATATAACTACAGGTAAACTGAAAAAAATCTTTAGAAGGTTTTTTTAAATTCTATGCCAGTTTATTAAATCTGTTTAAATTATTCAATTTAGATTATGCATTACCTTAAAGAACGACTGCAATAAAGTCGAAACGTACGTTGGCTTTTTTAAATAAATTGAACAATAAAGCATGATTCATGGGCAACTTAATCCACTATTATTTTTATTGGACCGTATGACCAATAACACATTCTCAGATGAATGGCCTTGATCAAAAGTTAAATAATGAACTTTTTTAAATAAAAAAACTAATTTAAAAAAAAAATTCAGCAATTCATTTACGTCCACATAGTTCAGTTTTTAACTTGCAAGCGACACATTTTTAACCAAAAATTAAATTAAACTTTTCATATAAAAATTATTTAAACCTTTAACCAAAATCATGAATTTTTCAAACACAGGATTAATTTTATAACCAAAAATAACCAAAAGAATTTCCAACAACATAGTTTCAAATAAATAGTTTATTTTTAAGCCAGCAATATAAATTTTTAACAAAAATGTTAATTTACGGCCAAATTGTTGAGTTATGAATTTGGAAGGGATACTTTTTCAAACCAAAAGTGGAATAATGAACTTTAGCGGATAAAAAATAGTTTTCCAAGAAAAGAAAAGAATTTTCAACAAAATATTTACATTTTCAAAAAAGTAGTTTAATTTTAAACAAGAAATATGAATTTTCAGGAAAATAATACATAAACAATAAATAAACTTTCAACAATATAGTTATATTCTCAAAAATCGTTTAATTTTTAACAAAAAATATGAATTTCGAGCAAAAAAGTTAATTTACATCCAAATATTTGAATTTTTAACCTATAAGCGACGCATTTTTAACCAAAAGTGAAATGAATTTAAATTTTCAGTTTCACAAACAGGGTTTCAACAACTAAAAAAGAAGCGCTGTCAAAAATGTGGCTTTTGGGAAGAGACAGCACGTCACATCTTATGTGATTGTGATGTGCTAGTCAGCCTCAGACTGAAGTATTTTGGTAATCACTTCTGCTAACCAGAGGATTTCGAAGATATCTCATATTCCGCTTCGCGCATATGTCGAGCAATGTAGCCTCCTTAGAGGGACATAGATTTTAAATGGTAAAGTACAATAGGTTACACTAGTTGACCTCAGTGCTATGGGCTTGAATGATCCT
>NC_046659.1:22747854-22754561 GCF_010883055.1 Belonocnema kinseyi | reverse complement strand
TAATAATAATAATAATAATAATAATAACCTACCAAAGGTGTTCCGCGTTGATGTCGCGGTAAGGCTTGAGCTCTCCTCTCATGACTTTGACGGCAACGTTGGAGGTAGCATTGCTACTGACAGGGTTTCCCATGCCAAATAGGCTGATAACGAAGAGGAGAGGAACTAAGTAGAACACCAAAACCCGTCAATAAAAAATGGAAAAATATATTAAAGATTTTGAAACACTTGTCGCTTCCCGAGGATCGTCGGGGCGCCCCTGGAGCCACAGCTGGGGGCCACAGCATGCGGGACGGTGGCGATGGTGAGCTGCGAGATGGTCAGACAGATCTCACTAATCAAACAGCTGACCAGCAAGAACATCTGCGACAAACGGTAAGCAGTGGAACATCAACTGTGCCTGCTGAGGATGCTTTGGCTAGCACTAGCTGTTTGCAACCAAACAACCTCGACAGAAATACCGTGGAAGAGCATCAATTGGGATACCACAATGAAAGAGTAATTGGTGCGTCTCTATTATGAAAGTGGGAAGTTTGAAACAAACAAGGAAAAGGGATACAATTTAAGAACAAAATTTGCTGCAAAGTATCCTAATATACAAAAGGTCGCACTAAGAGATCTTATCGCTAAGGTGAAAGACATCAGGACTAATCTACATGTTACAGAAGACTGAGCAATGGAGATTAAACAACAGGTTGATTTGGCGTGTAAAAACGACGGCAATGAACATCAGTTAGAGAATGCTGCGACAAACGGTCAAGCAGGAGCAATTGATGTTCTTCCTCAACCTATTGATGATCCAACACCACCGCATCCTCCAGAGGTGGATGACCTTATACAATCAGAGGCAGAAGCAGAGGTTCAGCACCCAAAAAAGCGACGAAAATGGACATACCATATGAACAGAGATGTTATGCGCCTTTATTTTTTGGCCGAGAAATGTGGGGAAAGTGTGGGGAGAGAACATCATAGACTCTTCTTACTTAAATACCCAGAGCTAGCCACAAAAATAAATGAGCAGAATCTGGCAGATCAAAAACGCTCAATATATGTAAACAGACTGCTTTCGGCTGTTGAAATAGCTGCTATCAAAATGGAAGTAGAACGGCAGCTTCCTATTGATGAGCTTGCCTTGGAAGATGTGGATAACGAAGACTTGATTGATGCTGAAGGCATAGGTGGTAGGGATAATGAACATCATGCACCGGATCCATTAGAACTACATCCGGATATTACTAACGATGATGTAGATAGGGGAATCTCAGAAGAACTGCAGCACCTGGAAAGGAATTTTGGTCATGCTTCACTAGAGTTCAGATATGTGGAACCAACACTGAGGCATTCTCTGCCCAAAATGAACATCACAAATCATCTGCGTACACTAATAGCACATCTCGTCAGTAAGGTTTTACCTACGTATTTGAACGTAGCACAATATGCGTTAGAGGTGCAAACTCTTGTATACTGTGCAGCTGTAGAAACCGTTAGAACGTTGGGCCGTAAAACTAGGCCTGCAAATGCAGTTTTTGTTCCAGCAAGGGATCGAGATCCACCATGGAAGATCAGGTTGGTATGGATGTCAGCAAAGTAAGGTGCAAACTGGGTCGATTAACTCAATATAAAAAAGGAAAGAGAACCAGAAAGCTGATGAACCATGTTACTAAAATCATCCACCCTCGGCACATCGAAACATTAACACCAGCAATATTGGATGAAATTTTAGACTCTCAACGACAGAGACTTGATGTTCTTACTGCCGGACTGCGTCGGTACAAGAAAAGTAATGCACGAAGGCAACAAAACCAAAACTTTCAGACAGATGAAAGAAGGTTCTATCGTGAACTGAGAGTAAAGCCAAATAACCACCAAGGCACTGAAGTCCCTCAATTCGAAGATATGACTAACTACTGGTCGGGCTTTTGGGGAAAAATGAACAGATGCAATTTGGACACTGCGTGGTTCAAACTGGAGGAAGCAAGGGCAAGCAATAGTCCAGAAATGCATCTGACAAACATCACAACTTTGGATGTTTCAGTTGTCTTGAAGAGGGCAAGTAATTGGAAAGCTCCAGGTCCGGACATGGTGCACAACTTCTGGTACAAGTACCTGACGAATGTGCATCTTGCGTTAGCAAGATGTTTTCAGAAGATCATTAAGCAGCCAGATTTGATGCCAGGTTTTATGCTCCAAGGTACTACGTATATGATACCAAAAAAAAACCAGACGCTCAAAAACCATCTGACATTCGACCGATCTAATATTTGGCTAAGAAAGGGTTTCTGTATCCAGAGACGGAAGGATTCGTCATTGCAATACAGGACAAGGTTGTCAACACCAGGAATTATCGCAAACACGTGTTACATCAAGACGTGGTTGACCGGTGCCGATTATGTGGAGATACCAACGAATCCATGGAGCACATTATTGATGGCTGTCGCGTAATGGCTTAGAGAGAATATACGCACAGACATAATGATGTAGCGGGTATTATACATCAACAACTTGCCCTAAACTTAGGACTCTTAAAAGAATGGGTGCCATTCTATGGATACATTCCAATGCCCATTTTAGAAAGCGAAGATAACATCTTACATTGGGATGTTACTATCCAAACGGATCATTACATCCGGGCCAATCGACCTGACATCGTGATGCGAGAAAAAAAACGTGGAAGAATCTATATCATCGACATTGCTTGTCCGCTTAACCGAAATTTGCAGTCAACCTATACAACCAAGATCCACAAGTATAGCGATTTAAGGCATGAAGTGAAGACCATATGGAGGAATGTGAATCATGCATCCATTCATCCCATTGTGATTTCGGCTACAGGCAATGTGCACGCAAGATGCACTGAACATCTTGAACATTTAGGAGTCAGTAGGTTATTGGCAGCAGCTCAGAAAGCGGTTTTATTAAACACCTGTCGCATTGTAAGAAACTTTCTTGATCATCAGGAAGCGAGCGACTAAAAACCCGTGGAGCGGCAGATGGTAGCTCTAAGAAAGCATCCAGAGGTGACTGTTGTCACCTCCAAAGCTCGTGGCCGCTCGTAATTGTATACCTACAACATCGTCGCAGGAGGTTTCAGCCATCGTATTAAATTATTTGAATTAAGTTATAACATTTTAATCTCATCATTCACTTGACTTAGTCCGTGGCTATGATGTAGCACCGGGTTTACCCGAGTGAAAAATTAATAAAAACACATAATAATAATAATAATAATAATAATAATGTTTAAAAAAGGAAATTATCAACCATTTTCATCAAATGAAAAATTACGAATTTAAAAAGAAATAGTTGCATCCTCAACTAAAATGATGAATAGTTTAACTTTGAATAAGAAATATGAATTTTTAACACAAATTTATATTTACGGCCAAATTTTTGAATTTCCCACAAAGAATAAACAAAGTTTCAACAAAATCTTTATATTTTCAAATAAATAGTTTAATTTCAAACGAAAAATATGAATTAAAAATAAATAAATTCTTATCCTATTGTTTCACTTTCCCACAAAATTTGCGAATTTTGATGCCAAAAAGTATAAGACATTTAAAATTTTTAAATTAGGAAACCAAATTCAAATGCATCGGCCCCAAAAATGTATAGATACTCATTTTTATAGAAATCAAACCATTTTCAAACTTTTACATTCAGGATTAAACCTTACTATCTGTCAGTTGACAAATGTCGGCCGATTAAAGGCATAGGCCTTATACGAAAGAAGTGACAACGTGCAGGGCATATCTGAAAGTATGGCGATACTAGCGCCTCGGGTTGTTGATAGAGGGTTCCTGTACAAAGAGTTTCTACTGAATACGGTTACGAAAATAAATAAGCAGTCGCTGACTGTTGTCTACGGATGGACGAACCCCTTTCCCTAGGTTCTCGTCGAAACTACAATGACAACACCAAACATAGTTGTAGTAAGTGCGATTCAAAACAAAAGAACGTGCAGGGCTCCGGAAAATGGGTCGGCCAACAATGCCGACCGCTCTAGAGCTAAAGAAGCCAATGAAGATGGAATCAATGCGATGGATCGGCGGGATCTCGCGACCTTTAGGTGGACGGAGCGACTGAATCACGACTTTCTAGTGTTATACGATGCAAGTGTAGCCCCCGAACGGGATTACATGGCATCAACGTCTTCGAAACCTTGCCGAACTACTCCAAAAGAGGGGCTATGTAAGCGGAACGCCTACTCTACCACAGCTAGAACAAGCCGGCAACAGAGAAAGCTAGGCGACACTAAGACCAACCACGGTCAAGCATCCGATAGAGGAAGAACGATGCTCTATGACCCGGAGAAACATCAACACCAATGTATCTCTCAAACATAAAGATCTTGCTGAAATGGATGACGAGATTCGTGGATATTTTCCCGAAGAATCCGACTTCTGGGCTATCAATTATTGGGTGTATAATGCCGCGAGAGCTATGGCCGATGCGAACCGTAAAGCGAAAGCAACGGTTGATCATAAGACCAAAAGACGAATGCATCAACTCGCCATAAAGATAGACTGTGCAAGACAGTACGCGTCCCACATTCAATGTGTGATTGACTACATCACGTCTGGCAGCAATTTTACCGCCAAGGTCTGAAAGTTCGCGTGCGATCTCCGGCTTAACATCAGGCAGAATATTGTTGAGAGAATACGGATACTATCTGACGCTAAGAGACGTCTAGAGCGGAAGGAGAGGTGGGTCATAGAAAATCCATAGTTTCTCTCTGACCCATCTCGACTCTTCCAAGACGCTCCAATAACTATCGACCACCCGCCCAAACCAGAGGAGGTCGAAGTATTTAGGAGAGAAGTCTACGAAGTGTAGCATAGACTGAACGAAGACTCAGAAAATATATATAGCTTCAAGGAGCTGTATAATGCACTCATAACACCTAATGAAGAATGCGCACCCATCATTACCGAGGAGGTGAAAAAAGTATTCAGAGGGGTGAAGAACTATTCCCTTCCAGGACCAGATTGTATCAAGACCTTCTGGTGGAAGAAGTTTCCTTCAACCCATCAGCATTTCGCCCGTATTTTCACCTCATATTTAAAGTCGGAAGAGCCAATTCCGAAGTGGATGGCGGAGAGGCGCACAATACTTCTGCCGAAAACAGGCAACTTAGCTGACCCGAAAAATTACAGGCCAATCACTTTGTCTGAACACACTGTATAAAATATTCACAGCTATCCTAAATGATAGGATTTGACAAGAGAATGTATTGACAAAGAGGCTCAAAGAAAGGCATGACAGGATGTCGGGAGAACCTGCTCATCGATAGATGTGCCTGCAAAGATGCAGAATTCTATCAGCGTGACTTATCGATGGCCTGGATTGATTACCGGAAAGCTTTCGATTCGACCTTCCATAGACTTATCATCTGTCTTTTATAAGGCTTGAATGTTCATCCGCAAATCGTGAGGTGCATAGAGAGATTGATCCCGCTTTGAAAAACCAGGTTTACTATCTCATCTGAAGAAAGTCGTGTGAAAACTAACAAGGTCACCTATCAGACAGATGTCTTTCAGGGCGACCTCATGAGCCCACTCCTCGTTTGCCTCACATTATTTGCACTACCTCTAGCACTTCGCCAATCCAACGTGTACTTTTGCGGTTGTACTTTTGGGCTAGACAAATGTGCCAAGGTTTATTTGAAGCGAGAAAAACTTAATGGCATCCCTGAATACCCTGAACTCGTCGATAGAAGCACAATACGACACCTTTGCGCTGGAGCGACCTATACATACCTGGGCGTGCCACAGAGCCGCATTCAGGATGTGACATCTATAAAGGATACTCTCCAAAGTAAATACAAACGTCTCATCTAGCAGATTTGGTCTTCCGAACTGTCGGCGAGGAACAAAGTATCTGCAACGAACATGCTTGCCGTCCCGGTAGTACTCTACTCATTTAGAGTGCTTCCAAGCCCGAATCAAGAAAGCACAAGAGAAACACTTTCTTGAACAAATCCTCGATAAGACGATGCACGGTATCTTCCATAGAAATGTGGAGAATCAGTCAATGTCATGTGAGCGAACATACCGTCGCCACATGTTGAGCCAAGACATTCCCGATGATAGCTGCAGGGCGTGCCATGCACACTCCGAGCATTTAGCTCACATATAATTTAGTTGTCCAACTCATGCGGGAACAACCTACATCCAAAGGCACAATATGGCACTAAGAGTGCTTTATTATTATCTCTGTCACTCTTACGGCATTAACCTTAATATCGCTTGTCTAAATGCTCCTAGGAAAATCAATTCAATTGTCGAGAATGGGAAGTGCCGCATCTACTGGAACTTTATATATAGTTTTTATATATATATATATATATATATATATAGTTTGTTATCGAATTTTCGGCACCAGCTGACAAAAACATCATACCCAAGGCTATTGTACCCGGAATGTTCTGTTAAACTAATCGTCCTTATCATCTGCGCTCGGTGTTCTTAGGGTTCACGAAACTTTTTCCGGGTCGTTCTATTGATCCCGTTATAGTTTGTAACCACCGATCTCATGGTCCTTATAAAAAACTTTTAATTATACCAGGTGTATACATATGAAACCGGTATTGCCATTTAGCGACTAGTAGGCACACTTGTAGGCACTGTCGAAACTTACCATTTGTGCTAATTGGCGTATTGTCATCTGTCAACAATATCCAATACCAAACATTTCAAGTTTCATAT
>NC_046659.1:22722238-22747754 GCF_010883055.1 Belonocnema kinseyi | reverse complement strand
GGGCGCATACTTTGAATAAAATATTTGTTATCATTCTCTTGAAATAAATGTGTTTTTTTTCTTGAAAAAATACCGGTTTCATATGTATACACCTGGTATATGTATATGTGTGTGTGTGTTCGTGTGTGTTCGCGCGCGTGTGTGTCCAACTAAGCGACAACTGATATCTATGAAAAAGACACCAGCTACCAGGAGAACTGCAGTAAATCACGTCTTTGGCCACATCTCCCGACCGTGAGATTGGTGGCCACAGGGGACGATGAAATCACAACGGCTTCCTTTGCAGTGATGTTGTAGTCGGCAAGAAATGAGAATTTGATCACGAATAGTCCCAAATTCTTATTTCTAGAATATTTGGTACTTTTCGTTTTGGAAAATTGAGTATCTGATTTGAAGTGTGCAGGAGAGCAAGGTCACGGACAAGAACGTGAGAGCGATAATGATGGAAGTAAAGCTCTCTCAGCTCCGCATTATTTCTGAAGAGATAGGCCGTTTTCGCGTCAGCTAAACACCCGGATAGTATGTTTTCTAGGAACTCAGTGTGTGCATGACATGCTTTGTACCTATCGCTGCAAATTTTTTGAGGTATAATAAGGTCGCGATATAATAAGTTGGAAATGTTACGGTCCTGACATGAAAAAATTAAACCCTCTGTACCTGAATTAGTACCTGATGATTAAAATAGAGTGGAAGTTTCCTCCTTCGACAAGTACTGATCTGATAAATTTCTCTGAAAGTTACTATGCATTTTCTTGTCGAGTAGCTGTTGACGGATTTTGTCTACCTCTACTTTCTTTACGTCGGCTTTTTAAAGTGAGTCATCTAGATGGAGCAATGCACTTTCCTTATTTCTCATGTTAAAATCTAGTGAAGAGACGCGGCCTCCTGCTCTACAGCTTTTTTAGGATCCCTGCGACTTTTTCCTGTTCGGTCGACTCAAGAAACCGCTCCGCGGAACGCGTTAAAGCACCCGAGATGAGGACATGAAAAAATCGAAGATGACTCTGATGGCTATACCGCAAACCAATTATAAAAAATGTTTCGAGAATTGGATCAAGCGCTGGCTTAAGTGCTTTGCAGTCGATGGAGAGTACTTTGAAGGGGACAATATCGATTATGATGAATAAACTTGTATTTTTTACTTGAAAAATAAAGTCGTCAAACTTTTTGATCAAGATGTATATCAAATCAAGTTGCGTAAACTAGATGATGCTTCTGCAAATCTACAGTTTTGGACCAATCGTCACCAAATCTGGGACACATATTCTTTGGTATCCCAAACAGGTCCTACGGGTATGGGGGGACCCGAAGTAGTGGGGCAGGTGGCGGTGGCAGTTGCAGTTTTCAATCGATCTCCATCACATTTTTCACTCATATTCTTTGGGCTTTCGGACAGGGCGTAAGAGTATCAAGGAACAGATGGAATAAGGGGGGGGGCAGTTTTTGAAATATATACAATCAAGTGGTCTAAAACGCATGGTAATGATGAAAATCGAGAGTTTTTGACCAATCGGAACCAAATTTGCACATATATTTTTTGGGCCCCAAAGCAGGTCGTAAGAGTATAGGTGAAGGGAGGGGGTGATACAGGTGGGGCAGGGAAATTTGGAGTTTATGACTAATCAGGAAAAGATTTTTTACACTTATTCTTTGGGCACCCAAACAGGTCGTAAGAGTAAGGTAAAGATGGAGGGAGGGAGGTTAGGGGGTATTTTTTGAAATATATAAAATTAAGTGGTCTAAAACGTATGATGCTTATGAAAATCTACAGTTTTCGGCAATCGGAACCAAATTTTGCACATACAGGACAGAAGAGTATAAATGAGGGGGACAGACTGAGGATTTGGGCATATGGGAGGGGTGCGTTCGCAGTTGTTGACCAATTAGCATCAGATTTATTAAACATATTATTTGGGTTCTCGGAGAGGTCTTAAGAGTTTTCTGGGAGGGGGCATAAAAGCGTTTAAGATAAGGGGGGGGGGTACTTCCTCAGTTGTTAACTAATCGGCTTCAAGTTTCGTACGCATATTCTTTAGACTTCCGGACAGGTTGCAAGAGTATGAAAGGGCATTCGAAGGGATGGGGTAGGTGGGGAAGGAGGAACAGATGCAGTTTTTGACCAATGAGCATCAGATTCTTCACACATATTCTTCAGGCTTTCTGGCAGGTTTCAAAAGTTGTTTGGAATTTTCGTGAACTGAATTGGAAACCTTAAATACAATTTTTGAAATCAAAATTCATAAAATACAATTTCGATATTCTGTATTCATTTTTTAATTTCTATTTCACTTGCTAAGAGTTTTTTTTTAAGCTTACTTCAATTTTCCCTATCGACTTCACATTTGTGAAACCCCAAGTCTACGATAAAAACTTAAAATTGTAAATTGATTTCATAACAGTATTATGCAATATACAACTTTTATAGCATTTCCGTTAGTTCTCCATAGATAGCATTAATGACAGAAGGTTTTCCGCGGAGGTGAAGCCGCCGCCACAGGCCGCAGATATTTTGATATAAAAACTTCGATTATTATTATTATAAATTCATTTTAATTGAATTCGAGATTAAGTATGAAATAATACATTTAGATAATAAAGATTACCTGAAAGTTTGGGAAAATGAGATGTCGATTACCTACCAGTTAGGTAAAGTGAGTGCAACTGTTGGGTATAGTTTAAATCAAAGAAAGCAGAGTCTACCGCTCTAAATATGTTAATTCTACATCTCAGTCATGTAAAATTTCGTCGCGAGCAAAAAGAAACAGTATTGCTACTACCACATTCTGTGGCAGGTAATCCACTATTACTCATATGCTGGCACATATCATGCAATTTATAAATATATTGTTGGTACATATATACAATTGAAGTTAAACAGTTACATTAAATTTAGATACATTACATAAAATATCGTCGCGCGCGTTTAAGGATATTAACGCTTTTAAAAATTAAAAACGCTTTAATGGGTTTTGAACAATCTAATTTAAGTTTAACGCGTTCGATATTTATTAAATTAAATTAGGTAAGAATTTAAAGAATGAAATGAAAAATGCAAACTAATCTGCTTTACAGGATTTATTTAATATAAAGCATGAAACTTTCTTTTCCTCGCCTAGTAAAAGAGATAATCTCTAGAAAATTCTGCAATCTATACTTTCTTTTGAGTGAATCGTTAATATCACACGAAAAAAATTATATCATTCATTTAATAAAAATTTACATTACTTTGTCCTCTATTTATCGAACTAATTAGGTCAATTTTAATGAAAAAATTTTCTCCGTGCTCAAACAATTGTTTAATAGATAAGTCTAGTACTTATAATTCTGTATTAATATTAAGTTTTCTGTGAATAGATTTGAATATTTCTTGTAAAATAATCTATTTTTCAATTATTATGCTTTATCTATTTTTCAATTATTATGCTTTAACACATTAAAATGATACAACACTCAGTTAAAGAAGATCTTGCTACATACATGAGCTCATTTCTTCGCAATATTCTTCGTAGAATTCGGTAAAACGGATAATAAGGCTTCCACAATTCATTCTTTGCTGTTTCTCTTTTCCGTTCAAATCAGGCCCCTCAAGAGTCAATGCATTTTCGTGGGAAAAAGTTTTGGGTCTGAAGTACCAGTAAATGTCTGCCGAGGGCGCCAGTGAGCAAAAAAGAGTTTATTGAAAAAAGATGTTCGAGAAATTGTGGATCTGACAAACCGTGACATGTCGTAACTTCCTAACCCTTTGGAACAAAGTCAATTTGTAGGGAATACAATTACACCTGCAGAAAATCGTATTGAATAACTATGTTAAACAGGAGCGTTGGCGTGTTGCTGGCAATTGTAGTGCCCCCACCGGACATTTACTTTTAATTCGTACCCAAGTTGCAAAGAAACTTTGTGCCACGAAAATTTATTAAAGCTTGGTCGGTCTGATGAAAATATGATAAAATCAATTTCAAATAGCTTTTCAAAAGTTTCCAGTCTTCAAATAATAGGGATACTGTGGCACGTTGATGACTTGCAGCTAGTTTCACCGTTAAAATCAAGCTTTCATCTTTTTGTGTTTCGGCTTCAACAATGATTTTTTGTGAACGATGAATTTAGATTATATATTGTAGAATTTAGCATTTGGATTCAATGAATATATCACATGAAAATTATATTGCTTGCATGAACAGTTTTTAAACACTAAGCTTTAAATGGAAGTTTCACACCATGTTTGGCTATTCACAAATTCAATGTGATTGTACAAACCACCCAAATGCAACATTTTTAGATATGCAGAATGTTTTTTTTAGAAATGTTTAAATCAGAGTTTGCTGGATTCATGCAAAGTCAATGAAAATTCAGCATTCTCACGAACCATCAATTTAATAATACAAATTTGAGCCCGGCAGACTAAAACTTCCTTAATCATAGACCAATTTCACTGCACCACGAAAGACACTAAAGTTCTTAACAATTTCTTCAGATCCTCCTTCAAAACTCTCAGGAGGGACTAGACTAACCAGAAAACGATCCATCGCTGTGCACGCATTCTCGCATACTATCTTTTCTTAATTGCTTTTGGTATCATACACTTATTCGTTACACCGATAAACTCTCAGTGAAATTTTTCTTTAACTACAAGTTGCGAAGCTTTTCGTAAACACAACACGTAGAGTTCTTTGTCTCCACATGCTTTCATGGTTTCCTAAAGAAGAGCTTCATCCGGCTCATTTAATATTTTTTGTTCAACTTCAGATTAGCAAGCCTCTTTTTTAGAAGGAAGTGTTCTTCTTCGACTCCCCTTTCGTTTAATTCATAGAAATTTTTTTTTTTTTCAATTTTCAATAAACAAGGTATCTCAGACTCAAGTGGCCGGAAGTACATATATAGCTCAGAAAAAAGACATTCTTAATTTTTAAATAAATGAAGCGCTGTATAAACTATCAGCCAAAATTATCTTCACGCCTTTTTTTTTAACTGTTGTCTTTATTTTTAATGGATTTACCATTAAAAATAAAGACTCTTGTAGTGAAGCAATTTCTTATAATATTTAAAAACATCTCGGGATGTCTCACCGTTAAAAAAAATGAAAATTATAATTGTTGAGAAGATCCAAAACGATTTTCAGAGACCATAAGCTTTTAATCTTGAAAGTAAAACTCAGTTTTCTCCAAAGTGTATATTTTTGCACCACTCTCTTTCCCCTTTGTACAGCAGCTACTCCTAAATTCGAAAACTGTAAATCACCGATGATCTAGTTTTCCATATATTTTTCTGAATGAATTGTCGGCATGAAAATTATATATGCATTGCTAAATGAAAATATTTAAAGAGTAATTGATTGTCTTAAATATCCAAACTTTTATATACTTTGAACTACTCAAACTGAACATTTTTTTTCTTCCCGGGTAGTTTCGGAAAATAGCCCGTCGCTGCCCCGGTGGCGGAGGGAGTGTGCGCCCCTGTGCTGAGTTGTTAAGCTTCAAAGGCAGATGCCACGAAGGAATAATAAGGAGACTCAACTGCCAGTGGAAAGCCATTTGAAACTGGCAACAGAAACATTACCGTAAAAGGTAGGCACATTACATGAAGATATTAAATTTTCGTGCGCAGATGCGCAGTTGTCCTCTTCCTGCACATATAACAGTGTGCGAGTGAGAACGTTTGTCAACTTGACGTAAGTTAGAGAGTTTCTGTTCTTTTGTTTATCATCATACGAAAGATACATGAAATACATATATAAACAGCACTAGTTGGTAGACTGTCAGAACATTTTTCTCCAAAACGAAATTCCACTTTTCAACGTCATATTTTCACAAACTCTAAACGAGAAGAGGGAGAAAACTTTAGCAATTTCTTACTTAAGGTTAGACGACAGGCAAAACGTCGCTATTTCGGTGAAACTGAGACGGAAGCGAGGGAAATAAATATGAAAGATAAAATCATTCACAGTTGGGCCACATTAGAACTAAAGAAGAAAATCCTTGAAAAAGAAAGAACACTAGATGAAATCATTCAATTTTGTCAGGTACATGAAGAAATAACTAATCAATTGAAAACCATGAACAACAATCCAGCCGGGCCTAGCACATTATCCGACACACCAACTTCAATAAACAAAGTAAGTGTTTATAACGATAAACAATTTGACCAATGTATGAGATGGGGGCGAGCAGAACATACGAGGAATTTGAAATTATATCCAGCAAAGGACGGAAAATGCCGCAAATGCAGTTTACAAGGTACTTTTGTTGCATATTATAAGACCCGTCAACCGAAAGGGAAATCATTTTTTTCAAGACCAACCCAACAGAATAGAAAGCGATTTAATTCGGGAATAAATTTCGTTGGCGCAAAAGATCCAGAACCTAAGACACAGGATGGTGTACGAGACTTTGATTGCTTCAGAATTAACAACATTCAACAAGTAGATTATGAGGATGTCCCTGAGGAGCTCATCGAGTGCCTAGTTGGCGGAGTGCGTTTAATAGCATTTATTGATTTAGGGTCTAAAGTAAACGTATTAATAGATAAGGATTAGGAACTTATTTCTAAGAAAGGAGGAAGTACATCAACAAGATTTTGATAGACTCAAGCAATCCCTAGCCAGGCTTCCAACAATAGCATATTTTGATCCAAATCTACGTAGACGATTGATTGCCTATGCTACCCGGTAGCACTGGGAGCCGTGTTGTTACAATTCAACTTACAAGAGAACTGCAGTGTGATTTCTGTCGAAAGCAAAAGTCTATCAGATGTAGAAACACGTTATTTGCCGACTGAGAAAGGCAACTTGGCATTGGTATGGGCAGTGGAAAGATTCTCTTTTTACCTTGATGGACTACAATTTGAACTAGTCACAGACCATAAACCACTGGAAGCGATATTTAAGCCTACATCAAAACCACCTGCACGCATCGAGAGATGGTTACTTTGAATGCAAAATTTCAAATTTAAAGTAATGTACCACCCTGAAAAAACGAATATCGCTGACTCAGTATCAAGATTGTGCAAGTTGCAGGATGTAGATTCATTCGACTTAGAAGGCAAACAACATATTTTCACAATTGTTGCAAGAAGCATTCCTAAAGCGATACGCATTTCACAGGTTGTCTCCGAAAGTAAAATAAACAAAGATAACATGTGTGCAGTGTCTAAAATTAATAGCGACACATGGCCAGTTTCAGACAAAAACGCATACTTTTCCTTTGGGATGGAATTATTCACCATATGCTTTGTGATTCTAAGAGGGAACAAAATCGTGATACCACAGTCCCTAACGAAGGAGATATTAGAGTTAGCACATGAAGGACATCCAGGGGAAACGGTCATGAAGAGACGTTTGCGAGCAAAAGATTGGTGACCAATGATAGATAAGCAAGCAGAACAATTGGTGAAAAATGGATTTATTAGGTCCATTACCAAACAAAAACATGGTACTAGTCATCATCGACTACTATTCCAGATATCAGAAAATTAAGTTCCTGAAGTCTACAGCATGATCCGTTATAATCATTTGCTAACGGAAATGTTCTCTCGTCTTGGTGTACCTCGGAGTATAAGAGTCGATAATGGTAGACTATTTTTTATTAATGAATTCAAGGAATTTTGCAAGGGCTAAAACATCGAACTCATTCGAACACCATCGTATTGGCCACAAGCGAATGGAGAAGTGGAAAACATGAATAAGTCAATTCTGAAACGACTACAAATTGCTCATACAAACAGAAGTGACTACCAGACTAAAATACAAAATTTCATTTTGACATTGCCATTCCTCATGAACTTTTATTTGGCAGACAAATCAGAGACAAGATTCCATCTGCAGCTGATCTCGTATACGCCGAAGAAGACTCACAAGCAAGAGATAATGAAATATGCAACAAACAAAAAGGAAACGGAAGACAGAGCCCGAGGATCTAGATATAGGTATATACAGCCAGGAGACAAAGTCATAGTCCAAAATATGACAGCCTCAAATAAATTAGAGAGCAGGAGCAGAAACGAGGAGTACGAAGTGATCGAGAGGAACGGTAGTGAAGTTACATTAATTAAAGATGGCAAAATATACAAAAAACACACATCACATATGAAAAAGCTACCTGAGGTCCCAGTTGGAACTTCAGAGAATCCATCACCAACTGCCAGATCACCTGAGGACATCGGGGTCCACTCGACACCTGAAAAACAGACTCAGTGCAAGGACCAGGAGAGGGATGACTTTTCGATGCCAAAAGTCCAACCGCTCAAGTTGAAAAAAGGAGGGATTGTGGGAACCCGCGATGGAGGGGGCCGTGATGGCGGGAGGTGACTGATGGGGAAGGTAGTACGATAGGTGACCCCACCGGTGTAGGTTCGGTTGTTATTGGAACGTTCGATATTGGTTCGTACATCTGTGTGAATAAGTGTAATATTTGTTAATGGTGTTCAGAATATAGTTTGTGAATTGGAAAATATTGTGTCATTATTTATGCGAATCCCAGAGCAGCACAGGAAGGTAAAGTATAGGTAAGTACCTTTTAAATTTGTAATATGATAAAGAAATAATGGAATTAATATAACTTGATTAAAAAGTTTAAAGTTTTTCGAAACGTAAACATGAAAAATATTATAATTTCATTAAATTTATTATGAGGTAACTCAGTTTAGAAATGGGTAAATTACGTATTTATAAGTATGTATACAATTTAATTAACACGGATAATTGCAAATAATGTGATATTATAATCTAGCGCCGTACCGATAGAAATCTCAGAGTATATGCTAAAGATTCTCAAAGCTCTGAGAAATTCTCCGCAGGCACTCAGGTTGTGAGTAAAGGTTGAATTTCTAAATCATTTCCATTAAAATTATATGGCAGTTATGTAAAACAATAAAATATATTAGGCGTTTCTTGTACGTACAGTGAGGGCTTTAAAAAAGCAAAGTGTATTCGCCTTCATTGGGCTGTAACTTGCACCACAATCCGGCACTTGACACCTGCATCAAAACAATCGAACAGAACCTCTCTAAATTAGGTTAATTTGACAAACTTTCTCACTTGCACACTTTCTCATGTATAGGAAGAGGACAACTGCGCACCTGCGCACGATAATTTAAGATCTTCCTGTAATGTGCATACCATTTACGGTAATGTTTCTATTGCCAAGTGGGGAAAAGGAGTTAGGTCTCCTTATTATTCCTTCGTGGCATATGCCTACCATTTTCTCGCCGATAGTCGATTGATTGTCTGTCATGTCTCACTCAACCTTTCTAATGTTAGTGATTATGTAAAATTTTACTTTGTCCGTTTTCATTAAATCTTTATGTTTTGAGACCCCGGAGTCAGAACAAACGATTTTTACGAAGGTGTCTGCCTGTCTGCCGTCTGTAGTTTGTAGTCTGTATCGTGTAGGCACGATAACTTTTAAAATATTGATCAGATTGGATTCTGCTTTAGCATACATTTTTAAGGCTTCAAAAGAAAGAACGAGTTCGTAAACCAGCTATTTGGGATGGAAATTCAAGAAGTGAGCGCATTTTTTCTTTCTCAATTGTAAATTATATCAGAAAATTTATGCAGGCAATTAAAATATAATTGATTCATGTTTTTATTTATTTTATAGATTGTAAGAGGCGACTCTTACTGACGGGTAATTTTGTGTGGTCTTTATCAAAAGACAAAAGCAAATGCAAGGAAGTCAGAAATAGAGCCCGTACAGATAAAGGATGATGCCTTTCTTCTCTCTTCTCAGATTCTACAACAAAAAATGCTGAAAAAAGATGCTGCGCCAAGAATTTTAAATTGTTGAATCGGAAAAGTATTTTTAGCAGCTTTTTCTTGAGCAATTCCTTTTCCAACATTTTCAGCTAAAACTCTGCCATCATAGACATTCATAATTTTTCGATTTTTTTTTCTTGAATTTTTGTTTTAAGTACGACTCCCTGCGTCACAATGAATGTGCCGTTGGTAAAAATTGATGAACTATTTTTATTTAAACTTCATATTTTGTGGTTCAATTTCACTGCTTTTTATTCAAAAACTAAAAATATTATTTACAGAATCGGAGCAGCCTACTTTTTCTATGCGGGGACAGAGCCATCGAATTTTAATATTAAATGGCACACTATATACAGTTTATACTATGTTAAAATTTTACATGAATGAAAGTATCATTCTTCATGTTAAGGCTAATGAAAAAAGTATGACTCAGGGGGGTGGCCAATGAAAGTTGTTGTATGCAATTATTTCTTTAATTCAAACACACATTTAGTACATAATTTATTGTTATCAAGGAAGAAAATACATTTTTTCAACAAACTATGCGTGGAAAAGGAGGGGGGATTAAATGAATTAAACGAATAAGTAGATATTAGCAAAATCAAAAAATTAAAACGAGTGGCTCAATTGTGTAATAATAGCAATAATAATATTAATAATAATATATAATACGTATAATATAATATATAATTGTCAGCTCCAACACTCGCAGCCGCTGTTTAAATATAACAGCTGTGCAAGACGAAATAGAAACTACACCATGCTACTGATTTTGTACCTACAAGATCATTGCAAACATTTCAAAGATCATTTTAAATGAACTTATAACATCCACATCTCATCAGTCACTTGACTTAGTCCGTGGCTACGATCAAAAACCAGGTTTAATCGAGAACAAGTTGCAAACAAAATAATAATATTCTTCTCGGAAAATTTATCTAGCAATTTACGAAAATTGATATTTTATGCAGGCTTTAAGGTAATGCATGCCTTCATACCGGGGCATCTTTCATTATTCAATATTTTCTACTAAAAAAAGAATGATTGAAGAAACACTCAAAAGTTACCAACGGCTGATGATAATTCGGTTTTGAGGTTTTAAAAATGCATTTTGAAAATATTTTATACTCCGAAAGGGGTCTCACGGTGCCTTTAAAAGAAAGTCGACTAACAGCTGTTGGCGCTGAAAGCTCAGCCATACTTGATCTTACTACCAAAAATGCACTGTCGGTAAAAGTCGCATCTGTCATGGCGGGAATTGTTTAATGGCATGTCTTAATTGGTCTTGAAATAGGAAAAGTGTGACAAGTGATAAAAAGGATGCCGTTGTGCATTCGCTCATACTAAGCGAGAATGGTTTTTTAATTAAAAAATAATATTTGGTAAATTATTTACATATCTTGTTATGTTGTAACGTGCAAAACACATATGGAAATGGCACATTACGTAACATCGTATAAATAATGTAAGTATTTTACAATCTATTCTCTATTTATAGAACTAATATCACTCGCATTCTAAAAATATATAACACCGTTTGTAAGGAACACTAAAAAAACTCACCAAAATTTGCTATAACCTGAGAGGAAATTAGCATTTGAATATTTTGCGCGAAATCTTTGCGAATAAGGACGTAGACAATAGTTTGTAAAAGGCAAGCGTCGGTAATGAAATTATTCGCTTATTTGTTACAAATTTTTCCTGCGAAAAATTGTTACTATCGATGTCTGCTGTGTAGAATAATTTCAATTCTATATTTCGATGTCTTAGAATAATGAGTCTTTGCGAATAAAGACAATGATGTTGTAACGCCCAAGATATTCTTGAGATTTCGTAAACCCCATTATATTTTTAATTTTTTTTTCTTAACCCAGAATGCAGAAAGTAATTTTAGACCTCCTTAAAGAACATAGTTAATTAACATAGCCTTTTTGGTTTAGGAAATACATGTTTTACTTAAGGATAGATGTCTAGTCGTTTGGGTACCTAAAACTTTCAAAGTTATTTTAAATTTCATTTATACTGCAAGCAACTTGCGAAATAATTCGGACCCCAAGTCGACCTCGAGTTCCTTCCATTCGGATCCATTCTTTCAATTTTCTCTCAAAATCCTTCAGAAAGCACGCACAGCAAATATCTCAAACAATTAAATTTATAACTTAATTCAGAGAGTGGGTCCCATTTTCTGGAAAACATCTGGCTGCCATACCCTGAGTCTACAATGAAGCCAAAGGATTCTTTCTCCAACAGCCTCGGGTGCAATTTAGCCATATTCAAGAGAAGGTCATGAATAGTCCCCAGGCAGCTGATGTACGAGGCTTCTATTACGCACTCTTATACTCAAAATACTCTGAAGGGCCCAGCGGCCCCGTATTTTTTCGTGACGTCATTCTAATATCCCCGCTCTGACTCAAAATTTCCCTTCCTCCTTCCTATTTCCCGATTTCCGATTGGAGGAAAGAGTTCGAGTGGAGCAGCCTTGGAAGCCGCGTTACAATTTTATCTGTTGCACATTTATTTTTCTCCTCAATTCCGGACAAATTCAAAGAAGGCTCGGCCGGCTACGAGCTATAAGTCCCACGTCTCCGCTTTTCGCAGTATCGGTTTAAATAAATTATTAATATAGGCAGTTGTTCCGTGTGCGCGTTTCGTGAGAGGACTAGCGTGTTCCAAGGACAGAGATCGGCGTCGCGGGATCGCGAGTGAGACACCCAATTTTAATTGTGTTTTGCCCGAGTAGATTCGGTAATTTTTAAGTTATCCTCAGTTTTATGTTTAATGAGTCGTGATTAATGTTAAATTCATTTAACATCTTATTAGTATATTGTGATTTTTTGTGATTTCGTGTTCACCTAGACATTCTCGAAAACATCGATCCAAATATGTGAGTCCTCCCTCATGTTGGGGTTAATTCTGTTCATCATTCGAATAAATGTATCTGAATTGTATTTCCATCTTAAATTTGTGTTTAATTTATTAACAATACCATCTCTCTCCTTTTCATGTAATTTTTATAGTTTGTTTACAATTAGAAGGCAGTTTGGGAACTCCCTTAATACAGAGCTATCCCACGTATTCTCACTCTTTTAGCCTCTCAAAAGAGTGAAGTCAAAGATATTTTCAGTCTTCAAATCTTGAAGTTTATTTCTTATTCTAACACAACTATTTCCCTGTCACGGACATTTCCTTGCTGCCACGGATTAAAAGTAACAGAGAAACAAATGGTGACAGCGGTGGAATACGCTTATCGTACCCGTTTTTGATTTGTATAAACTGTGTTAACCTTGAATTAATTTTTTTTAAAGAATTTAAATTCTGTAATAACTCTAAATGTTACCAAATATTTTATCTTGATTTGTGGTGAGAGTGAAACGTGTGAAAACAATTTAATACATTTATTGTATGTACCTGAATTTTCTGTCTTTTTGAAATTGTGCATGTATTATGTGTTTCTGTTTTTGCCCTCAACGATCTCATAAAATTATGCCCTCCATATTTCGCGAGTGAAAGGTTTAATTCTAAGTTGTGCCAATTTTTATTTCCGATTAATCGACATTTTTATCGTATACCAACCATGCTATCTTCGATTAAAAAAAAAAATCTCGTGGTCAAATTTGGTTTTTAAAATAAATATAGCTGACCTCGACATTCACAAATTAATATAATAGAAAATCGATCATACAACGAACCTTCTGTCGTGAAATCATTTCCGTCGGCTCCGTTACGCGACAACTTCGGTGTATTTGAGTGTGCGGAATTTGTAAATTATGATTAATATTGATTAATGTTATATTGATATTTATTTGAATTTTGATTAAAAATGTCATAATTTGCGATTTATTATATTGATATTTATTAGTGTGATATTGGTTGAATTAATACAAATTTTTATTGATTCTACATAAACGAAATGCCTACCGACGGCGCCGCGGCAGTTAATCCGGCTTTCTCGATGTCCGCGTTCATAGAATTTTTCGCTCTACAAACCGCGCTTCTAGGAGTACCCATTTTTGATGGCAGATCTCCAGACTTAAGAGCATTTGTTCAAGATATCGATTCCGCGAGTTTAAAGGTCCCCGACGCGTTAAAACCTGAGTTCGTTAAACACGTAGTATCGCGACTAAGAGACTCCGCATGAGAGTCCATTGAAGGTAAAACTTTTGAAACCGTAACAGAGTTAGGTCGCGCAAAAGTGGAACGCGCACAGACAGTGGCGGAATTCGGCAGCCGTCTCCAAAATTTAGTGCGACAGACAAAGGCTGCTCTACTTGCCACAAACCCCACAGCGGACGAAATCGCCGCTATAACCAACCTGGTCGGCAAGACTGCCCTGCAAACTTTTCAAAAAGGATTACAACTAGAAATTGAATTACGCGTTACCCTACAAAATCCAGCTACCCTAGATACTGCCGTAGACCTGGCGAAAGAATATTCTCAGTAGTTGAAAGAAGCCGCTGAACATCGCGGTGAATATCATACTTTGCCACAACGCGTTTCATCTTTTCCAAATCCACCTAGTCACACTCCGTCACAAATTCGTTATCCATCTCAATCAGAAAATCAGCCTACCCTTCCCAGCAACAGCTTAGTACGAAGACCGCGATGATGGCTAGCGATCGCCAGCCCGAAGGTGACTCGCGACATCCTATCGAAATCGAGAGTCTCCAAAATATTGGAGATGATTTAATTTCCATCGTACCAGGACCGTGTCTCTTACTTTGCCCTAATTGCCTGTTTGATTTCACCGCGCTGAATTGGCAGGACTCCGCGCAATTATCTGTTGTAAATAACGACACAGCGGTATCTGTCGTCGAAGATGAGACTAAAACCGGTCATTTAAACTCATTGAGCGCTCGCCTAAGATTTATCCCGGCGAGCGCCAGCCAGAGGTCGAACAGCACATCAGTATCCGCCAAGTTAAAAGTAGGCAACGTCCCGAAAAGAAATCAAGAACCTGCCCTGTAATAAATGTCAAATCTCCAGATTTTAAAAACAGGTTAACTAATTTTTTAATAGATACTGGATCGGATATTTCGATTATAGACGTGGAAGCGCTTGACCCGGAAATAGAGATAGATCCTATCGAAAGTGTTTTTATCACCGGAATAACGACTTCCCAATTTGAAACCGTGGGTTCCACTAGTATTCGTATTTTGGACATGACGGTAAAAGTTCAGGTGGTTAATTATGATCTGCCGGTACCTATTGCAGCCGGGGTTTTGGGGATTGATTACTTAGGCGAGGAGGAAGTCGAGATTTCTTTTAGACACAAAACAATAGTTACTATCAGTAATCCTATAAAGCCCATTCCATTCATATATTTTCCGATTATTGAACAGAAAGTCATTGAACCCAAAAAGAGAGCCACAGTTCTAACAATTAAGGCCAGAACTCGCCAGGTCATACACATTGAAGTGTCGAATTCTGACCTTAAAGAAGGTTAGCTACCCCTACTCAATGTCAGCAAAGACGTGTTACTTGACAATGCAGCAGTGCCGGTCAAAGACCGTACTTGTTTTGCGATGGCAATTAACACTAGCGAAAAAGACGTAAAGATAGAGGTAGAACCTCAAGAACTGTTGCCTTTTGATATTCACAGTTACGTAGACTCTGACGAAAATTGCATTCTGGACGAGGCTTTAAAGCCCTCACTGTCCCATCTATCGAAAAAAGAGCGAGTTCGCCTTATCCTAGAGAAGACTAACATGAAAAGTTTAAAAAAACCAAGCCGCAAGCGAGTGATAAGGATAGTTAGGAAATTTCCGTATTTGTTTTTCCTTCCCGGAGATGAACTGCCAGGAACGCCTACGACCACCCTCTCCCCAATATCACTGAGATACTCGACCATCTGGGGGGTGCCAAATTCTTCTCGGTTTTTGATCTGATAGCTGGATTCCATCAAATTCCGATGGATACGGAGGATAGATCAAGAACTGCCTTTACGGCCGAGGGTGGGCACTTTGAGTTTCTAAGAATACCCTTCGGCTTGAAGAGAACTCCGGCAACGTTCCAGCGTTTGATAGATCGGGTGCTGATGGGCTTGCAAGGAGAAGAATTATTCTTCTACCTTGACGACATTGTCATTTATGCCTCTACACAGGAAGAGCATGATAAGAAGGTAAACAGACTCTTCAGGCGTCTCTCCGATGCTGACCTAAGACTCAACCTGAGAAATGTGTTTTTCTCTCTACTGGGACTCGTAGGATATTACAGGAGGTTTATTCCCGATTTCGCTGTTCGTACACAGCTTCTGACAGATCTTCTGAAAAAGGGTAAGAAGTTTGAGTGGGGGGAGCGACAGCAGGCCAGTTTCGGGGATATGCGTGACGCGCTCTGTCATGAACCTGTTTTGCAATTCCCAAGTTCGACGAGCCCTTCATCCTCACTACGAATGCTTCCGACGGTGCTATTCGAGCTATCCTCAGTCAAGGTAAGATCGGAGAAGACCTACCAATTTCGTATGCTTCGCGTAGAATGATCCCTGCCGAGAAAAACTATACAGCCACTGAGAAGGAGTGTCTGGCCATAGTCGATTATATTAAATATTTCCGGCATTATCTTTATGGTCGGAAATTCACAGTCGTGACGGACCATCAAGTGTTAACCTGGTTGCACACAACTAGAGACGTAGGTTCACGGTTGATGCATTTTCGGTTACGATTGCTGGAATATGAGTATGACATAATATATAATCCAGGAAAGATTAATAAAAACGCCGACGCTCTTTATCGCAACCCGATCGAGAAGGAAGAGAAAATGGTTCTCATTATGAATTTCGAGCGCAAAAAGAAAAGAGGGTGACCAAGGAAGCAACAACCTGTAGATTCGGTACCCGACTCATCATCTGCTGCGCCGAGTAGAAATGTAAGTGAGGGGGCGGGCCCGGAATCTAATAATGAGGGGATAGGCGATAGAGTCGGTGAACGCCGACGCGCCAGCCGATCCGAAACCCATGAAAAACCAGTACCAGCACCAAAGAAACAGATTCCGAAAATAAGAAACAATGTTAAGGAGTGTTCTAGCTCTGATGATTCAGAGCAAGAATATTACACACCACCGTCGACTGTTAGGAAACGACTGGTACATTTCGATGACGATGACGAATATCTGCCTCCTAGCGCACGCCAAGAAAACCCTGCCGCGTTTCAAAAATTATTATAAGAAAGAATTTTAATGGAGAACCCACCTCAAGAAATCTTTTCCCCACTCTTTTCACCACAACCCCGTAAGAGAAGCGAAAGGACAAAAAAATTTCGAATTGTCTATTCAACTGAGTTCCGATAGCGAATCGTCGCCAGAAAAAAATCAAGAGCCTTTATCTTCGGACGCGATTCAGCGATTTGAAGAGTTGAACGAGGATCCGCACTTTACTCTACCGAAGACACCTGTCGTTATTTTACCCCCCGCAGGTAAAGCATCTGACTCATAGTCAGAGGCAGAACTCGCGACTGTAAACGAGGTCAACGAGAGGGCTGGTCAAATTAATGAGTCAGGTGTTCCTTCCCGCGATACTGGGACTTTACGAGACCGTCCCCCTGCAACGCAAAAATTACCCCCACTCCCGAGAGCTCCGGTCCCAGCTGAAATAATTCGAACCTCGGACGGCAACCCATGATCATCACTGATACGCCAACTGATGCCTTCGGCAAAGTGTCCTTAGATTTAGCTGGCTCAGGGACACAGTGAAAAACTTAAACAATGATTTATATAACTTAGTGCAAAATGATTCTCGACGAGTATGCGAAACTAGTTCCCGATATTGAGAAGGAATTACACCTACTGTTACCACAAGCACATTGAGTAAAGTTAAAAAGTTTCGAAATAAGTGTCGGTTGTGTTTCAAGACGGTCAAAAAGGAGCTCTATAGTAGAGCACCTTCAAAATTAAATAAAAAAGAAATTGTCCAAATGTCATCGAGCATTTAGAGTGGCTCAAAGCACGTTTTGATTTACTAGTAAGAAAAGTAAGTGGGCTTCAAAGCAATAAGCCGAAGCGTAAAGTCATCACTGATCACGTACAGTGGATTGATCTTAAGAAAGCTTTCAATAACAGGATTCGCACATGTGACATTGCTAATCTGGTTCACAAAGATGTTCTCACTTTTTCAGGTGACGCTGCAATGCTCATTTCATCCTATTTGAACATTGGCAAAGAGGAGCCTTAAGAAAAAAAATTCTACAAATTTAAAATTCTGGTTTACATATACTGTCAGAAGTCCTATCTTGACAGAAATGGAAGCGTTTCAAGAGAAAGACTCGGGAATGACGTATTAATGTAAAGAATGAGGAGAACCTATGCTTCAGGTGGGCTATATTATCGGGAATTCACCCAGGCAATAATCCGCAGTACTGTGTATTAGGCTATCAATAATATAAAGATGATCTAGATTTTTCCTTTATCAAGTTTCCTGTAGCCATAACAGATGTTATCAAATTCGAAGCACAAAATAATATTTTGTTAAATGTTTATGGCCTTATCAAGAAGAAGAAGGAGAAATCATGCACTGGTGTACTTCAAGAGCACTCCGATCGCTCCGTCTTACTTCTTCGTACTTCTTCCTTCTTACTCCGACCTGCGTCGGTTCAGATCGGAGTGCACCAGTGCAGGATATCCGAATACGCTTTAACGGCACACAAGAAAAACGAGCACGTCAACTTTTACCGAGTCGAAGAAGAGTATTTTAATGACGACATCAATGATGAAGAAGACATCGTTATATTGCCAAAACCAGTCAAGAACATTATTGAAATGAAATGTTTCAAAAATAAGAAGAGTTCCTTTTATCATCCATGCTGATTGTTAGTCACTACTGAAACCAGTTGACAATGAAGTTCAAAGAAGAAGATGCAATTTAAAAGACTTTCAAAGATATTTGGTTTGTAACATTGAGTATTAATTCAAATGTAGTTACAATGATTCACTATCTTTTTACGAGTTATGTCCCAATGATGTGGAACTAAGACAATGGTTTGCGCTGCAGTGATTGAAAATTTCAAAGAAATGTAACAAAATACTTACATCTGCAGTGCCCATGCAAAAACTGATACGAGACCAAGACGAAGCCTTTATTATAGATACGACATGTCACATCTGTGAAATGGCTCTGCATCCTTCAATGCAGAATGTACGTGACCACTGTCATGTCATTGTTTAATACCGTGCTACTGCGCTCGCCGACTGTAATTTAGCTATCAACATTCATACATCATACCTGTTGTATTTCACAATTGGAGTGGATATGATGCTTACTCCGTTCGTTACGTTTCATGGTATCATCCTTAGAAAAGTTATCATCATATCTCACTGAATGCAAAATCATCAATTTCATGTTTTTCTGTATTGAAAGCAAAAAAATTGAACTTTTGAAGAGAAAGGGTGTTCTTTCCTATAAATACCTTGACTCGAGGGAGAATCTTAATGAAAATCAGTTTCCACCAAAAGAAAAATTCTGTAGTACTTTATATGATTCATTAATAACTAACGAAGATTATGCTCATGAGCAACAGGTATGGGCTGCATTCAATATCAAGACTCTCGGTGAGTATGTTAAATTGTATATGGAAACCGAAGTCCTAATTTTGGCTGATGTATTTGAAAACTTTCGTGAGTAATATCTACAGGCTTATGGATGCCACTCCTGGCTTAACATGAGCTGCAATGTTTAGATATACAAATGTACAACTTGAACTCCTCACTGACGTTGATATTTTGCCAATGATTGAGCGAGGCAAAAAGGGTAGAGTGAGTCAATGCTCCAAACGATACGCCATTGAAAACAAAAAATACATGGTAGTTTTGAATGAAAATTGGGAGATCATATACATTGTATATTTTGACGCTAATAACGTGTATGGATGGGCAATGGGGCAACCGCTCCCTTACGGTGGTTTCGAGTAGGTGAAAAATATTGATGATTTCAATTTAAACGTTCTGGATAATTCACGTATTGGTTATATACTAGAAGTCGGTTTATACGAATCCACTTGAGCTATGTGATCAACACAATGATTTACTATTTTGTCTAGAACATTTAAAACTACCGCGGTCAATCCAGGAGAAACTCCTTATTACTCTCCCAATAAAATCGAAGATACGTTCTCCATTATCGGGTCCTCAAACATGCTCTCGCTAATTGACTCAAAGTCATAAAAATTCATATAATAATTCAGTTTCATCAATCTACATGGCTTAAAAGTTACATATTATTTAATAGTGCATTGAGAGCATATGCTAGAAATGGGTTTGAGAAGAATTTATTCGATTTGATGAACAATGCAGTATATGGCAAGACAATGCAGAACGTACGCAATTACGTTAATGTAAAACTTGTGGCAAAGTGGAAGGGTCGATACGGAGCAGAAGCCCTTATAGCTAATCCCAACTTTCATAGCCGCGCAGACTTTAGTGAAGATCTCGTCGCAATAGAATTTAAAGGACACAGGTTCTGTTCAAGACACCAATCTATGTTAGACTTAAAGTGCAGGACATGCCCAAAAATCGTCATATATGACTTTTACTATGACTACAGGCGGAAAAAGTATCACAATAACTGTAAATTATTGTATACTGACACAGAGAGTTAGATATATGAAGTTAAGTGTGCAAATATTTATGCAGATATGAAAAAGGATATTCACCAATTTGATACGCCAGCTTACCCAGAAAACAATGTTTCTGGAATGCCGCAAGTCAATAAAAAAGTTCTCGGCTTAATGAAAGTTGAATGCAATGGCAAAGTATTAAAAGATCAATACCACGAATACATACGACAATGACGATGACATACTATCTGAGAATGACGTAGAACTCTTGGACATTTTAAAAGATTTAGCGAATAAATAATATTGTCAACAGTAACTATAAGGTCTTCTTATTGTAGATAATTATGAATATTAATTAAGATGGTTTAATTAAGTAAATAAAAAACATGTGCATGTCATTTGCTTGTTTCTATTCATGAATTCTTACAAGTAGTTTAAGCGTAGACTTATATTATAAATTTAACAGTATTCCATGGATATTTAGTTTAAAATTAATTCGTCGTTGGTTCAACATTGATTTAACGTAATTGCAATATTACGTTAACGTTCATTTAGCGTTGCTTTATCGTTGGTTTAACATCGATTTAACGTTAATGCAACGTCTATTATATATTATTTCAAAGTTGATTGAACATTGCGCAGAGTCGATTCAACATTGCACAAAGTTAACTATATATCAGATTCATCTATCCAACTATTGCGTGAGCTATCAAACCCCAACTATGAGCTCATACGTCACTTTAATCGTTAACATAACCAGATCAACAGTAAATATCCCTGTCCGCAGTGACATCCTTCAGCTTCATACCGATTGATCGATGTTTGGTATTGTTGTACTTAAATACCAGTGCAAGTAAAATATCCATATGCTTGTAGTTTCCTCCGTAACTAAATTGTGGTCACTTATTCTTGAGCGTGCAATTAAATATTTGACAGATTGATGCATTCAAATTAGTATGCGTTGAATAGAGATTGATGTCATATCGTTCCATGAGTTCTTTAAAATGTGAATTATAAAATTCCTTGCCTTTATCAGTGTGTACGTTTTTTTAGTAAACGACTCTGTACAAGTATAGATTCCATTTATGATGTCACATCTGGTCCATTCTTGCCTTTGAAAGTAACCGCGCAAGCGTATTTGGAAAAATATCGATAACGCTAAGTAAGTGCAGTCAAACCCTTTAATAGCCCTCCCTTCTATAGCTCCTCAGAGAATCAACGCCGCGCCAGAAATCGGTGTAAGCAAGCATTCATCAAATTTAGTAGCATCTGCGAAAAAACTCAGTAAAGAATGGAATCTCTGTTAGAGGGGTTTTATAAAAATCCTCCTCTTTCACTGGATGTATCTGTTATTGAAGATTCTTGACTTGATCGATATTGTGTAGCTTTCCTGCCTTTATAGTTTGAAGGGTTTATCTACTATCGGTAAAGTACAATCTCTGATGATATACCAGATAAATTAAAAAATTTAATTTAAACCCAATCTGCCTTTTTTCATTTACTAGATTAAGGATAGGTAGATGTGTAAGTAAAACGATATATATGTGTGTGTGTGAGAGTTTTCAAAATAATCAACTTTATTCAGAAAAAACTTAAATTTAATACAAAAAATACTTATAAAATAGACTTATCTATCCAACTATTATGTGAGTCTTCAAAGCCTAACCATTCTACAAATAGCTTATTTCCTCGCTTTTTCAGCACTTCTTCCACAAGCTAAATGTCTTAATGTCTAACTTTGCTTAGTTCTACTTCATAAAAACTACCTGCAATAGCTTTACCTTGATAATGTCTAAGCATATACGTCACTGGTTCAGTATTCTTGACATGACTTACGGTAAATATTTCAGTTGTCCAATTCGATGTGTAACCTTCCTCAAAAACATGCTTAAACTTACTTATACGTACTTTATCTCCAACTTTAAATTTCGCTTTTTCAACTGCTTCTTTTACACTGTAATTTTTGTATACATTAAACAACATTTTTTTCTCATTTTGTTTAGTAAAATCTTTTGTTCGAATATTCTGATTCTAATATTATTGTAAAATTAATCTAAATCTTTCAAAATATCTATCCACTTGTCATTCCCCTGTAAGCTAAATTGCATCCACATTTTATTCTTTAAAGTACGATTGAATAGCTCGCAAGTGGACGCTTTTAAATTACTAAATGTCGAATACAAATTCATCTTGTATCGCTTCATAAGATTTTCAAATTGCGAATTGTAAAATTCTTTTCCTCTATCAACACGTACATTTTTCGGTATGCGCCTCTCATCAAGTATAGATTCCATGGCTGCAGCTACATTTTCATCCTCCTTGGATTTAGCGGGGACAGCCCAGTAAAGTTTTGAAAATATGTCAATTACAGTTAAGATGTACATGTATCCTTTTTTTACTCTCTTGTGTGGTAGCATTTCAACAAGATCAGCTTGCTTGCAGCTTCTCAGTGTCCATTTTTGAGTGCATTCAGCCTGGTGTCTAATTACTACTAATTACTGCTTTTGAGCTTCAGGTACCCTACACAGCCTATTATTATTCATATCATAATTTCCTTCACATGTGACTTTGAAGACAGTTCCAGGAGGACCGCGACGTGTAATCTGCGCTCGCTTGGAATGACGTCCCTATACATCGATGCTCATCTTGAAAATGAGAAAAATCTTGATAAACATCCATTAATATATAATCTTAGCTTCTCGTAGTTCTTCGATAATTGATATAATTTCGTTGATTTGACTTGGATTTCCAGCTGCTTGAGACGCTAACAGTAAGCGTAATCGATCTACCAATTCATTCTGATCATTCCAGTAAATATAATCACTTAAATTTTTCTCTCTAGCAACCATATATTGTGGGATCACACCTTCACCTGATAAAAATTTCTGGTCTTTAATTCGTCTATTTGAATTTTTCGGTGGAGATGGGGGGATTAATTTCATTATAAATTTTTTATATTTAAAGGCCTTATTGTCACGAATTTCTCCATCCTACTTATAATGTTTTTTATATGCGTTTCTTGAAATAACAATTTGTCTATAATTTTCAAGATCACTGGGAGTTATAGAGGACACTTGAGGTACTTTTTAAAATAAAAGTTAAAGCAAGCCTTTACTTTTGGAAAAATTCAAAATACACACATGAATGTAGTTCTGACTGAAACTATATTGACCCTGCCGAGCCAAAGTTCACTGCACGTTTATGAAATAATCGTAATAGCTGATGGAGCGTCAGTGACAAACACAATTTAAATTTCTAATGTCATCTATCATTTGCTTAAAGAAGCAAGGTATGAAATCAATGCAATAGAAATTGATAGAAATAAAAATGTTGGTCTCACTAGTCTCATGAAAAATTATGTATCTCTGAATCCAGGACAATCACGTTACATACAGAAGACTGTTTGGCTTGAAATAAATTATAATAATCAATCACTAACCATCGCCACTGGTTACTTTGATGTAGCCATACCTCTTAGCATGATTTTTGGTTCTTCTGAAGATTATCACAAAATCATTGTCAATGCTAGACATGAACTTATTTGGATAAGATCACAAAGTAATGCAAATGCCATCTTGCAAGCAGTTCCCAATGAGCAGAATAAAATTAAAATTGATAAAATAGAGTGGTTATTGCTTAGCGTTAGACTGTCTTATTCACGAAAATTTCATTTGCTAAAATATATTGAAAAAGATCCATCTATTCCAATAAACTTTCGAACCTTAAAACTATATGAATATCCCCTAGTTTAACCATATTTGGACTGTAAAAACCTCAACCCAATTGGAAAAACCGAGATTTGTTATACTAGGATTTCAGAAAAACAGAAAAAATAATACTATTAGAAGCTCTAGCAACTTGATCATTGCAATTTGACTAATGTAAAACTACTTTTAAATGATCAGTACTATCCTTATATTAATTTGAGTTCTTGATATTAATCGAAATCAGTATGCTCTTCTTTTTTAAATGTATACAAATTTTCAAGCTAATTACTATGGTAAAGAACCACAGCCATTTCTATCGAGAAGAAAATTGATAGATCATGCACTTCTAGTAGTGATTGACCGCTCTAAGTAGAATGAGTTACAGAAATACGTGCCAGTTGACGTTCGTTTGGAATTTCTAACTAGTGAAAATTTCCCCCTCAAGCATTGGCATATTGCTTAATTTTGCACGATCGTATAGTTGAGTATAAACCGATTAGTGGAGTGGTGAAAAAGTTGGTATAAAAATGCTGTAACAAATTAGAAATAGTTTAGTTGCATTCAAGATGCAGTACTTGGTGGATATGCAGGGCTTCAAGTTGCCAGAAAATAAATTTGTATTGAATGAATTAGCTTTTTTACCACTCTTCGATGAGACAAGCAAAAAAACCTGCTTTTTTTATCTTTTAATCATCCTGCGAGTGGAAGAACGTTCCAACAAAATATAAGTATATAAACCTTTGGACAGAGCGCAATCATCATTGAATACCTTGAAATGCTGGTGATTTACCGTATTCTTTAGTATCTGTACAACTCGAGGCACTTTAGAAGATGCAAAAACAATTTATGTAAAACAATTGGGAAAAATAATTGGTTATTAATTTGTAGAAATATCATGCGAAATTGTTGACCTGCTTGATCTTAAATGTCCTGCGCTGCAAAAATTGCGTGAGATGTATAAACTTGAGGATATTGAGTGTACGAATCATATGTATGAAAAATCCTCTACTTGCGCAATTGAAAATGTGATGTTATTGGAATACTAGATGATTTTAGAAGAGTACTTATATACTGATTATTACTTTGCTTTATAAAGAGAAGAAATGATTTTTCATATATACTTAATTTACTTAGTTTTTTAAGCCTATATATAATGTACTGATTTTTTTAGAAATACAGTAAAACAGCAAATGAAAAGAAGCTTGTGCATTTTTTTCTCAGAGTTCCTTGTCCTTATAATAATAAGTGCAAATAGTAGATATGCTAATGGATAGGTCAGTGAACATCATTGGCATTGTAGCTTCAAGAAACGTCATCCTCGGCATTTGGAGATTACGTCTCCTGGATCAGGTTGCATCCAATTGCTAAATCAGTTTTAAAAAATGCTCTGTATTAAACTTTGTGCAGATTGAATTTAAGCAAATAATTTGTTAATAAAAGCTTTTACTGGAAACTTCAAAGTATGATTTTTTCAGGGTTGTATTCAATAAAAACTCCATTTTATATTCAACTATTTTTTA
>NC_046659.1:22692201-22722138 GCF_010883055.1 Belonocnema kinseyi | reverse complement strand
TTTACTGGCTTAGGGTTCATTTCTGTTAAATAAAAAAATTATAATAATACATAAAAAATATATAAAATTATAATAATTCCCTGTACCAGGGACAATCATGCGCTTATTGTCATACCAACGCAAGCAATTTTTTTCTGTTTTATTTTGTGCACTTTGTGTTTCCTACGGAGAACCAAATTTTGGTACGCTGTTAAATTTTCATATTTGAAGAGACACTTTTTGTAATCATTGAAGGTAATTTTTCTTCTCAACCCAGACCTCTTTACACCTTTAGCTTACTTTTTCTCAGACTTGTCATTAAAAATTGTATGGGTATATGATTTCGCTCAAAATGCAACAAACTCTGTGATAATTTTTCCATCGCATTCGTCTTTCATTGACCCCAATACATTCTTATTTTTAGCGGTATTCTGTAAACATTATCTGGAGGATAATCCGATATATTAAATTTGTGTATACCCCTTTTAACGAAATCATAATTGTTTGTATCGGTGAAATCATAGATGAGACTATCAGTGTCGGTATACAACAATTTTGCACGATTTCCAAAATTTATCAAATGTAGTTGTAATGAAAGTCATATGTAATTATCTTTGAGAGATCGAGAACAGAAAATCCTACATAAATTGGTTTATTGAATTTAATTTGCAGTCTTTTTGATTCGATAATAATATCTTCTTCAAATATGGTGCAGCTATAAAAATTAGGCTTGGCAATCAGAGCTTCTGCACCGTACCTTCGATCTCATTTTTTTATCAATCGAAAAACTCTATATTTTCTGACCTTCTCCATAGTTTTTCCAAAGACGGAATTATTCGTTAGCTTGCAGACATTTTTCTCAAAATCATTGGTAGACATTTTTCGTTTTTGAGTATTTAGATCAATATACGTTTTTAGCCAGGGTTTTTGTTCAAACTTTAGAATCCTGTGAATTTAAGATACCTTTAGACCCAAATTTAAATACCTTTTCAAATTTTCGTCGTGAATTACATAATTTTTCTTTGACGATAAGCTTGTTATAAATTTTGGCATTTTAAATGAGAAATTAGGGGGTACAAAATGCTCTGGAACCAAAGGCAAATCTCTATGAAAATCATGCAATGCTGCAGGATAATCCAAAACTACCTAAAAAATGTAGCCTGTTGATGAATCATCTGAAATATTTTGTAGATCGATATCTTGATCAAGCACCCATTCGAATCCACCGGTTAGTAAAAATTCGCTTACTGCTGCACCATACTGATTATTAATGTCGAAATATGAGATATAAGATTCAGGTTCCTCTCGATTAAAATCTGATCCCATAAAACGGTTATTCGATTTGATATATCTCTTGGAACATTGGGATACACAGCCACGAATATCTCTTTTAATGAGAAGAAGCATTTCAGGATCAGCTAAAACTTCAAGTTCAATTCCGGTTAATTTGAGCATCGCATCAAAAGCAAGTCCTGGGGCAGTATAGTAATGTAGGGGATCCAAATTGTAAGTTGCAAAATAGTTTTTTCTGAAATTTTCAAATATATCAGCCAAAAGTAAAACGTCGGTTTTCACTTATATATCAGTGTATCCCATGTGAAAAAGCCCCGCTGAGCCCTCTTAGGATGAAGGCCCCCGCTGGGGACCCGCATGGATGTCCCATGCGTAGAAATTCTACGAGGGACCCCGTTCAGGGCCCAGCTCGGTTACCCTCAAGGATTAACGATTAAAATTTTTAAGATTAAAGGGTGAATATTTTTTACCCTTCTAATTTGAAGGTTTCATGAGTTCAGACTTACAAACAATGATTTTGTGTCAAAAATCGAATTACATTTTTCTGAAATTCGAACTCTCACAATATGGATTTTCCATAGGGCCCCCGCGGAGGACCCAGTTCGGTTGCCCTCACGGCTCAACAATTAAAATTTTAAAGCCCAAAGGACGTATATTTTTTTGACACTACTAATTTTAAGGTTTTATGAGTTCAGACTTACAAATAATGATTTTCTGTCAAAAATTGAATGACACTTTTCTGAAATTCGAACTCTGAGAATATGGATGTTCCATAGGGCCCCCCGCAGGGGACCAGACTTGGTTGCTTTCGCGGATAAACGATTAAATTGTCTAAGTCGGAAGAGTAAATATTGTATACCCTTTGTGCATTTCACATTTACATCAAGTCATACAACAATAAATAATTAGATAAAGAGAGCTTAAAATTTAGTACTTTAACTTTTCTGAACTGTAGCTTATGAGGATGACTTTTTCACCGAGTTTAAACTTGTCGGTTTAGCACAGTGGTTGGCACTCCCGACTTTTAGGCGATATATTTAGATAGAGATATGTAGGTTCGATACCGCGTAGCGTTAGAAATTTTATATTTAATATAATGTTCAAAAATGTAATATATGTATTCACTCTAAATAGGACTATTGATATCTGCAGACAAAATACTCCAAATCAATCAATAGTTGTTTTTTAATAAATTTTTTGTCATATGGTTGAAGTACTAGTTTGCACTGACGCAGTGCTGCCGCCCATGGTGAATTTCTTTTTGAAATAGTACTGTGCCATTAGCGATACTCTGTGCTGGCCCAACACTGACAGCCTAGTACAAAATAGTGTTATTATCTCAGATATATGCCAGTACAGGTGACAGCACTGGCAAGAAAAAACACCAAGAGGGCTTTCATGATGGCAACCATGAGGGATCCATGAGGGAAGCCCATGTTGGGCCCCTATGGTCATAAGGAAATACTCAAGGGGGGGGGTACTTAGGGAAATACTTCTTTTCTGAAGATAATTTTTCAAGACTACTCGACATAAAGCGAAATGAATCTATAAACCGAGAGTTTACTTTTGTACCGGCAACATATTTCGTGAATTAAATGTATTTCTCGTTCTTTACGGGTAATAGTTTAACCTCGCCCTTAAATTGTTTTGCTAATGCTTAAATGATAATGTAAGAACAACCGGAACAAGGTGTGAATCCTTGTCATTTACATCACAGCCCTGATGAGTCGCGCCACGAAACTTGCCTGTAAAGTACGATAAACGTTAATTGAGAGTCAATGTTTTGTTCAATTTCTTTCAATTCATTGACAAACCACTCTATGCAGTCTTGTCCCCTATAAATTTGAAATTTGGAACGTGAATCATCAACGCTGCAATGTAAATAAAATGCAAAACTATATGGAACATGCTTTTGATACAGCCCTATATCGAAAGGATTTTCAGAAACTTCCAAATAATAGGCACTCAATGTCCGCATATAGATAAAAGGGAACTTATTCCTCAAGTCTGTAATTTTTAAATTTCAACATTTTTTCATACTCCTTTGATAATATCATTCTACATTGATTGGAATTTTCAAAGTCTGATTTATGATTCTGAAAGGATTTTTTAAATTTAAAGTGACATAAGCACCTGTCACATGAGTAAGTTCGACAATGATGTCGTGTAAATTGAGATTTTACTAAACGGGATAAGTTTTTAATCAAAGCCAAGTGGTATACGGGATTAATGTCACTTGATTCGTTTTCATTGGCATATTCAAGCTAAAAATTGTTATTTTCAATCATAAAAAGATGAATTGTCTGTCGTCTTGACTTTTCTTTGCGTAAATACAATAATACAATCTCAGCTTCCTTATATTTTTTGTTATCGTCTTCTATACCATAAACATTTATGTACAACTTCTTAATTTTTTCAAATTTTGATATTTCTTCAAGAGTTACAGGGAACAAGATTCCATCATGCTTTATTTCCGTATTATAATGAGGATAGGAAGTCACTCAATTTACGTGGTCTTTCGTAGGATGAAGAGCAGCCATTATTGACCACAGAAAGCAATAAACATCATTATTTTCAATATTTAACACAGCTTTCTTGTCCCTGATAAATTTTAGTAACTCCATAAATGATGATATACCGGAATTGATAGGTGAATATTTATTGAAATTTACAGATAAGTTTATAATTTTAGTCAGTGACCACCCTGCATCCGTTTCTTGAAACTCTTCTACCTTCACTAAAATTTGCTCCAATACATTTTCATTGTGCTATGCATGAATATCAGTTGATGGCAAAATTCTAATATTTTCAGTGGTAATGAACTTAATTTCTTCTACCATTTCACCGTTTACTGTGGCTTTAAATTTTCCTGCAAAAGATACATTGACTTTCAAGATACCTACTTTGTTCACCATATTTTTAATTCTCTAAACAACAATAAAATTTTGCATCCTCCAGAATATGTTTAAGATCTTTGTGTTTTAAATTTACTACACATCCGGTTCTAACTCGACGCTTAAATGGTAACTCTGATTCTTTCCACTGTATTCTATCTGTTTTTTTCTTAGAGTTTCCAAAACCCTTCCCCCCTTTTCTTATTTCTTTTCATTTTAGTTTTAATGCTTTTAAAATTCCAATCGTTGAGTGTACATGCATTTTTTTGACCTACTGACAAATCTATATACTTGAGCATATCATTTAATATACGGATATTTTGTGTACCAAAATTGATCCACTTACTTATTTTTTTTCTCCGTCAATAACGTGTTTGCCTAGTCCATGATGGAGATGATTCTTCTGCTCTGGTTCGTATCCATTTTTCTACCATGTGAGTGTGTGTGTGTGCGTGTGTCCTCTACAAAAGTTTTATACTCGCAATTGACCGCAGAATTTTCTCGCTGCTGCAATGATGGTGATTGGGAAGCTACTGAAAGAAAGATTAATATGAAGTGACTTTATATCAAAATTTAGCGGAAATTTATGGAAAATTTTTGGTAATTTATGGAAATTTGGAAAATGTATGGCAATTAATGGAAATTTGTGATATTTTATGAAAATTGTATCGTGATTTAGGTAAATTTACCGAAATTTACGAGTATTTTATTAACAGGTCTATTAAATGCATGCTAATTTCGAAGTCATCGTTCTTTTGGAAAATCTCATGAAAGAAGAACTCGAATTTTGTTTCTTCTTTTCTAGGGGTTAGTAAATAGGTTTAAATAATTTGTACAAACTAACCTCTCACCACGTTTTGTGTGCCTCGTTCACGACAGCCAATTGCACCCTTGATATTCACTAGGTGAATGAAAAACTGGAAACAAAAATTTCTATGAAACATCCATTCTTTTTTTATACTCGCAAGAATTTTCACTACATTTTTCACTTTTCACAAACACTAACCTTCTTTGAACAGGCAGCAGGTTTCCTATCTTAAGTGCTCAGATCGAGTATGTTCGTCATACATTTTTTTAAGAATGTTCGGAAAAGTTTTTGGATTAAATTATATAAAGCACGAAAACAGTTCAAATCTCTTTAAATAATTTTCACTTCACTTCACTTTTTATTAGGCTTGTTTATTAAAAAACAAATGCTTCATGACAATTGAGGGATATGTATGCAAAGCGCCTTTTATAGATGGATATTTGCTATCCTGATCTAGTAACATATCTCCCTCTTTGTCTCATTGTTCTAGAATCTTCTACATTATAATACATACGTGTGGATATAATTTTTAACAACCCAAAAATGTAATGTGTTATTGAAAATAACCTTGAAGTTGTTTACGAAAAAAATTGCGCAGTAGTAAAATTGTGCATATAAAAGGCAAAAAACTGACCTTTCTAAATGAGAGCTGTAATTGAGCATAATATATCTGTAGTTAAAAAAGGTATGCGACCTCATCTCGAATATCGTTGTATGACATAACTTGTATAACATAAGTTGTATGACATAAGTTGTATGACAATATCTCTCGCGAGTCTCGAAATTCTTTGTTTTATCTTATTTCATATTACACATCGAGATATTACACACAAAGATCCCTTAGCATTTGATCTACCTTACGGAATACTTTAATAATGATTTTAGATACCTTTCTTATCCAAAACATTTGATTTACTTTATATATTTTTTAATTTTAATTTTCTCGAAGATTCTAGAATACAGAAGAATGTTTTTCACATTCAGGAATTTTTAGTTAAATAATTTCGATTGAAATTAAGGAAATACAAGTTCTAAATTTTTCACCGTTGGTGCTGCGGTGAAGCAATTGGTAGCGGACCTCACATGCAATGAGGAGGTTGTTGGTTCAAACCCAGCCCGCAGTGAATTTTTTAGAATTTATTTTCTCGCGTTTTCAATTAATTTCGCATAATAAAAATTGATTATGATGTAGTAGTTTTTCTACTTATCAACCGTACAATACAGAGACCTCTATCGTACTAACATCAAAATCAATGGTATTTGGCCTCTAAAAGAATATTCTAATATTCTATGACGTCATCAGATCTTCCTAGAATTTTCTAGAAGCTTTTGCGCATTAAACAAATAAAGGCAGGAATTTTTAGTTAAAAGTATCATCCATCATCTATCATGCGATACCCTTGAAACTTGTTTTTCGCATATTTAACCTTTGCACAATTGCGCAATCGTGACTTCATCAGAATGTTCTGGAAGCTTGTGACGTCATCAGGACATTCGAGAAACCTGTCTCGCACGAATATACACGGACACACACACCCATATAGACACTCCTAATGCTAAATGGCCCAGAACGCTCTTTACTTATCTACTCTTCATGGATTCCCCAGCATCAAGACATTGCGCAAGATTCGAGCAAATGTCAATACGACAGAATAAATTGGGCGAATTATTACTTAACTTGTCTTTAATGTAATTTTCAGTTAAAATGCATTACATTTATGACTTATGGTATTCATTTTATGTTAATAAAATAGAATGTAATAAAATTATTCATTTTTCATTATAGTATTAGAACTTTTCTTTATAAATTAGAAACAAAAATTGGGGTATTCTTTAAAATAGAAAAAATTTCTATCCTCGCAGTGTCATAAATTCCTGCTCCTGATCCTCCCTCTTCCACGAAGCCATCCGTTTACCAGGCTTCCCCTTGGATGAGTGAGTTACCATTTCCTTTCCACGCATCCCTACTTGGAATGCAGACGCGGAAAGCCCTGTTGAAGTCGAAGCGTTTTGTTATTCTCTCCTGCCTCATCTCAAGAATCGGCAGTGAGCTAATGCCACTCGGGAGCCTAGTCTGGTTAGTCCCACGAGTTCATCTGTTTACTCTCGCCAGGTGGCCCATCGCGTGTTCCGCTTTTGCAAGTATCGCGAGGTGTAGGGTAGAACCGAGTGAAAATGATCAAATTAGTCGAAACGTTTGAGCTGAGAAAAAAATGTGTGGCTTGACATCTGAAAAAATTAAATCATTTTTTTTAAATCGCTTGATATCTTGTTCCCTTTTTTGAATTGAAAATTGAAAAATTTGAAAATTCCAAAAAAATTCCCTATTTAAAAATTATGGCGAATTTGTTCTATGCACAGTTTTTGATACCGAATAATAATAAAAAATAATGATTAAAATTTTTTTTTTGCTTAATTTAGAATTTTTCGAAAATCGCCAAAAGCATGTTTTTTTTGCGCGGGGTGGGGGTTAATGTGTAGGTGGATACTTGTTGATGGTATCCTGTTTTGTTAGCTAACAGGTAATAAAGTGCCTAGGTAAGAATTCTTTAGGTTTATCGGGGAGGGGGGGGGTTATTTTTGATTGCAGATTATATTTGGTTCATATTAAAAATTATATGCAATATATATTTCCAATTTTATATTATATTTATATTATTTTAATATAAACCAAATATAATTTGTAATATATATATATAGTATATAATTTTAATAAAAAGCAAATGTAATTTTTAATATAAAATCTGTAATATAAATCTAAATAATTCTTACCTCAGCACCCTATTACCTGTTCGATAATAAATGGTATACCATCACCAACTATCCACCTACGCATTTACCCCCACCCGAATATGGGGGGGGGTTGTACATAAAATCAGTCCAACAGCGAATTCCTACAAAAATATCGTTCTGCCGTAATAACACCATCATTTTTTCCATCTAAAAGCTTAGTTTAAGCAAGTCGTCAAAATCGCTGAAAAAACGTAAAATTGACCATATTTGAACGCTTGAAACTTCATTAAAATTTTTTTTGAAAAAACTAAATAACAGGTTTTTTCTTTAGTTCAAGCTGAAAAATTTCATGTTCGACATGTTCAACTTTTTTCAAAATGTGTGCATAGGACTTAATTAAAAAAGAGGTTTTTTGGCCATTTTAAAAAAATTCTAAATTGAGCAAACAAATTTTTTTTTAATTTATAATTTTTTATTATTATTCAGTAGAAAAAACTGTACATAGAAAATATTCGCCATAATTTTCGAAGCAATAGAGAAATTTCTTGAAATTTAAAAAATTTTGAAATTTCAAATCAAAAAAAGGGAACAGGAAATATTAACCGACTTCAAAAAAATTTTGTTTTACTTTTTTTGGATGTCAATCCACCTATTTTTTTTTTCCTAAGCTGGAACGATTCGACTAATTTTATCATTTTCACTCCGCCCTAGTATAGTGGTTCTTTAAAAAGCATGACCCCCATCGCTGCTGCAGGTGTAGTCCTCATTGCTCCCGCCAGATCCCTAAACGCTAACGTTTGCAATCGTCGCAGACTGTCCTGCATCGTTTCAAATTTTACTCGTGGCAACCAGACCTCAGCCGCATGAAGGATCCTTGGTTTGAGGACAGCGGTGTAGAGCTATGCAAGCATTTTAGGCCCTATTCCCCACGTCAACCCAAAAGCTCTCCTGCAAATCCAAAAAATCATCACGAATTTCCTGCATTGGGTTTTCAGGTGCTTTGCCCAGTTCAGTTTGCTATCTTGGACTACTCTCAGATATTTAACCGAATCTGAAAACGTCAGCCTCTCGCTACAAAAAACAGGAGCGTCAATTTTCGGCATCCTGTAATTCTTCGTGAAAATCACCATGCTGGTCTTTTCCGGATTTACCGTGAGCCCTGAGTTATTGCCCTCGAGCTCTACGATGCACAGCGCCGATCTTATAAGGACCATCAAAGTTTTCAGATGAGCCTCCCTAACTAGGATTATAAAGTTATCCGCATATCCCTGAGCATAATACCCCTCATTATTAAGCCTACGAAGAAAGCCATCCACTAACATGAACAAGAGGAGGAGCGACAGGACACCCCCGTGCGGGCACCCCCGTGGTGCTACTCCTTTAACTAGGCGTTCACCCTATCTGGTTTCGAGTCTTCTTCCGCGTAGCATGCTTTCTCTCCAGCTTACCAGCTAGTTTAGTACTCTACACCTCAAAGCCTCTCGACAGATGACTTCTGGAGAGGTATTACTCACCCTCTATATCCAAGCACGTTCCCACAGCATACTCCTTTTGTTTCAACTGTTACTTCAATTTTTACACAACAGCATGGAGTTCCGTCTCTACTGAGCTGCCTACCTGAAAAGCATGTTGCCCTCTGTGGAGCGGTGAGGCCGAAAGTACCTTATCCCTGATATATCTATCAACCACCCTCTCCAGCGTCTTTAGAATAAAAGACGTTTGACTGATCGGTATTAAATATTTTGCAACAGTATAGCACTTCCTCTCGGGTTTGGGAATAAAGGCCACTTTACCATTGTTCCTTGCAAATGGCACATGTTTTAGAGCGATGCTTGCCCTAAATAACTTCGTCAGAGGAGAGATGAAAAATACCAGGCCTCTTTGTAAAAGCACTAGGTAGCTGCCATCCGCCTCTGGTTATTTAAATGGGCAGAAGGACCCCACGGCCCATTTCACCTTTTTGATATCTACAACCTTTTAAAACGAAACTCCAATCGGCCCTCCTCAACACTTTGCCCCAGTTCTCCTCCTCTAGGTCGGTTTGAATTCGCTAAAAACCCGGGAAGAGAACTTCCAGCAGGAGGTTGAGCGTCGCTTCTTCATCTTCGGAAAACTCGCCATTTTCGAGCCTTGTAAGCCCGAGGCTAGGTTCCGAGTTTTTCGCTAGGATCTTGTGAAGCCTTGCTGTTTCCGAAATATCTTTCGATTCCTTACAGAAGTCCCTGCAGTCTTCCTGCTCATACCTTCTTATATTTCTATTGTATTCATACTGAACCGTATTATAGATATCATAGTCTGAAGGCAATTTGGTTCTATTTGCTTTATTGCACAGCGCTCTTCTCCTTCTGCGAAGTTTCTCTAGGTGCGCATTTCACCATTCTGCTTCTTTCCTAGACGTAATTATGCTTGTGGGGCAATTGTTTTCATACGATATAGTCAGAGCTCTTCGCAGAAAATCCGCGACGTGCTCTAACTCATGAATGCTGCCATAGTTTGTAGGAAATTTCACTAGCCTTCAACTGAATTCCTCTTTATATGAATCTCAGAGTGTATTTCTAGGGTTTCTGATTTTTAAATACACTGCTTTTCCTAGGTTTAGCTGAAACTACCCTGTTCCTGCCCGTCGGAGTATACCTTCCACGAATCCGTCCTCAGAGTCGGGTTCTAGAAGTTTTAATCGAAATAGTAGATTTTTAAACCAGAAAAATTAATTCTTTACTAAACAAACAAAAAACTTCTGACAAAATACATGAATTTTCAATTTGGGACCTTGCATAAACTAAGCATCACCATAGGAGGGTGGAAGGGTAAAAAAGTGGCCGAAATTGGGCTCGTGGTTTATGGAAGTCCCATGAGGCAAACTTCGTCTCAGACACCTCAAATCTTACGATTAGCATCCACTGTGACTGATATCCCATTGCACTTCTTTGTACATATTGCCTGTAAATTATTCATAATTTCGAAATTAAAAATTAAATAGTTTAGTTTTCAGTTAGAAAAATTATTGTTTAAACAAAGCGCTGAAATTTTAACTAAAACAATGAAGTATTCAATTGAAACAGTAAAATATTCAGTTAAAAAATCATTTTCAACCAAAAGGAAGTTATTTTCAAACCAAAATAGTTACATTTTCAAGAAAAGTAATGAATTTCCCATCAAATTGATTCATCTTTTAATTGGATAAAATAATTTTTAACCAAAGAGATAAATTTTTAACTGAAATGATGAAGCATTTAGCTAAAATAATTTCATTTTAAACCAAATAAATAAATTTTTAACTAAAATAATAACATAATTAACTGGAATAGATTTTGCATTTTATACTAAGAAAGATCAATTTTCAACCACAATTGGAATAGGTTAATTTTCAGTTTAATATTTTTATTTTCAACTGAACTGATGAATTTTTAACTTAAAATAGGACTTTCAACTCGGAGAGTTAAACTTGATGCCAATAAGATGAATTTTCAACTAAAAGAATAAATTGTCAGCTAAAAAGTTAAATTTTTAGTGAATAAAATTTGTGCTCAACCAACCAGTAAAATTTTTCGAAAAAAAAGAGTTAAACTTTTAAACAAGAAAGACTTCTCAGTCAATAATGAAAAAAAATCTGAGAAAAAATGCTGAAACTTTATAAATTTCAAAAATTATATAATTTTAAGCAATTTTAAGCTAAAATATTTATTATTACGCCGAAATTTGTTCCGAAATCTTTTTAAGTATTCTCTTAAAAATGCATTTCAAAATATCATTAAAAACTTTTCCGAGCATATAATTCAATTTTTGTTATTTTTAAACTAGATTTTTACGGACAAATTTTTGAAAATTTAAAAAAAAAATTTAAATTGCCTAAAAATCTTTTAAAAACCTTAAAATTCTTCGATCAGTTTATAATGGAAACAAAATTTTTCTTCCTTAAATATGTAACTATTGGGTTGAAAATTCCTTAATTTTGAATATTTTTGTGAAAATTCATGTATGAACTTTTTGGTTAAAACTTTATTTATGTGGTTCTGCTTAAAAATATTTGTTTGTGGTTAAAGACTAATCATTCTGCTTTTTATATATTTAAATAGTATTTTTCACTAACTTTGATAAATAAATTGCTTAAGCAATTAAAAAACACATAATGTTTGTTAATGAGTTTCTAAATGAAGCTAGGAATGAGACTCTTAGTGTTTTGTTTAATTACAAAGTTTTCAATCAATTTCTACAGGCAAACAGCAACTCTACTCTGAGCAATAATTGCTCTGATAATTGTTGAACACATGGTTTGAAAAAAAAACCATATTGAGTTTTATTCCAGAAGAATGGAAGGGTATTGTTTTTTTTCAGTTCGAAAATTAGATTGTTCAGAAAAAACTAATATGCATTTTTTATTTTAAGAGAAATGTCTCAGAACTGAAGTTTGAACGAACAGAGAATTGACGAAACAATTGTATGCTTTTATAAACCCTGTATTGAATAACATACCTACTTCTTATATACTGTTCAAATGCGCCTGTATCGTTTTATTTTTCAGAGAGAACTGAAGTTACTACTCCATTATCAAGCACGAAGCGCACGTGTCGCAAAAAAATGTAATCGTTAAAGCCGCACTTGCTTTAAGAACTTAATTTGAAAATAAATAAAAAACAAAACAAATTGTGATAACGATTTTACCATCCGTTGTTTTGTATGAATGACGAATATAGTAAACACTAGGAGTCTAAGTATATATTGCAATTCAATTTTGATCATTTTACTGCAGTTGTGTTCGTGATCCGTGAATGGAGATTCGCAGTGCAGCATCCGATAAGCAACAAAATTGGAAATTGGAATTGAAGGATTTTTTCTTGCTTTCATATTAATGATTTCACTTGAGGATTAATTTATTCACTTCGAAATTAAACTATTTTTTTGGAAATTCGTTACAATTATAGAAAAGTATTTTTTTGTGAAAATCTGAACTATGGAAATATTTTTTAATAAGTTCCCTTTTTTATTGAGGATACGTCATTTTAGCTGATAATTGAACTTATTTATTGAAATTTTTTTTTGTAGCTGCACATTAATTCTTTATATAAAATTAAAGTGTTTCATTGTATCATGATACTTGTAAAAAAATTCAATTATGAAAGATTGGAAGAAAGTATTAATGGGCTACAAGCAATGTTACTGAAAATTCATTAAAGCTCGAATTGAAATCTACTTTCTTATTAATTTTAAGAATTAAAAATTAGACTTCCGAAGTACCACTAAAGTATATTGGTTGATAATCTACCTCAAAATTAATCGCAACATTTTTTTCAATTATTTTTGAAAGAATGAGATGTTACCACAACATATTTGATTTTTTAAAGTTATAAACGTTTGAAAATTGAATTCTAAAAATTATTATATACGTGCGAATGAATGTATGGATTCATGATAAATTCCTAAACTGGCTTTCGAAAAATGAGAAACTTTTTAAAATTTCCCAAAATTCCAGATTCGCTTACGTTAAGAATGGCCCGTTTACAGAAAAATGTAAAATAGAATGAATGACTGGTTTCTAGCTGAATTATCCTCTGTGACGTTGCAATTTATTTGCCAACTCACAATAGCCAGTTCCCTGACCAGAAGCAAAATCTGGTAATTTTATGATTTGAGCTCAGGGATCACACAGTTCTCCAAAACTGATTTAAATCAGGTTAAAGCATAATTATGGCTGATTCGCAATGTTTTTTTATATATAATTCCGTCGGAGTCTTGGCGTCAGGTACACATCATCTCCGAGGACATCAATAATAAGAAGAGGACATCAGGACGATCGGCCAGCTCGCCATTCTACTCATACTGAGACCGTAGCATTCGAATTCTCGGTCGAACTTCGAGAAGTAAATTTAACACTAGAATACCTGCAACTTCCTGGATTATCCCAGAAAAGCTTCAGGAACATCTACAAGACTCATATACCTGGTATGGAATCTAGTTTTGCTTCTTATCAAGAAGTTTTCGCTCGTCAAGTTCATCCGTTAGGATGGGACTTCTGTAGCTCAGGCCCGAATGCTATGTTCGGCTTGTGCTTTACTGTATATATCATTCTTAAATTTTTAGGAAATTGTTCTGTAAGAAAGATCTTGTCCGGGAATACTCCAGGAGAAGAAAGGCGACGACCCAATATCCTCACGACCACGAAATATTCAATTTAAACTAATAATGTAAGGCACACCGAATTTGTGTAGGTCCTACCGAATTACTTGATACTACCTCCCTGTCGTCAGTCTGCAATTAAGATCATACACATTAGGATTAAACGTAGCGCGCACGGCTGATCGATAATCCGAGCATTTATCCCAAATCGACAATCTGGCTCGCCGTCTTTTTGCTTTGTGACGCCATTGAGACAACTTCGTACTGAAATGTGACTTAATTTAAAGTACATATCGTAAAGAATCATCTTGGAAGTCATACCCAGGATCAGAATTATATTTGGAGAACTGACTTGGCTCTGAGGAAGCTAATTTATTATTGCGGAATTTATCTTTCAGCGAATCAGTCGATGCGTCCTTTTACTTCTGCGTTTCTCGCGAAACCTTCACGTGCCCGAGATATATTTAGTTATTTTGGCCTTTATGGCATTATAAAATTGAGTAATTAAAGGTTTCTTTTTTTAAGATGTTTAGTGATTTTTTGGGAGGAAAACAAATTCAGTAAGTTTTCTCCAAGAAAGCGAGTTACAATTAGAATATTGAACTTGAAACGTAGACAGGAAGTTTTCCGAAGACTATTTAAATTGAGATTTCCATTTTATTGACCCCCCCCCCCCCTATGGGGTAACCTTAATTCATTTGAAAACACATCTTGTGTCACCGATTTTATCTTACTTAAGTTTTTTTCTAATTATTGCGAATTCGGATATATACCCCGCTTTTTGAGAATGGTTTTGCGAACACTAGTTTTGCGATAACCCATGTCAATTTCTGCTACACTTGTTATTTCACTCCAAATTTAGCGAATACAAGAGATGATGACATTTCACCGATTCTATAGTGTTAGCCCTACATAGGGAATTCATCGTGAGTCCCGCCTGTTAAATTTAGATATAGCTTTACCCTTTTTCCCGAAAATATGAAGTTACCCTTTTTGCGAATGTATAGCTTTACCCCCCCCCCCCTCCATCCTATGCCCGAAACAGTCTGGAGCATCAAGCAAAAAGAGCATTTATCAAGTTATTGGTAAATCTAGAAATTTATAGGTTAAAGTCCTTAGAAAGTAAACGTTTATGTCACAAATAATCCTAAAAAATATAAATGTACACTCATATTAATGCCATTTAACAAGATTCCTGAATAAATGGTAATTTTCAAAATGATACTTTTCTTAATAAACTTAAGCTTAATTGGGAAAGCACATGACCGATAATCGGAAGTTCTATGGTTCGATTCCCAGTGCAGCAATTGTTAGAGGATCTTTTTTTTAAATATAATTAAATTTTTTTTCAATTTAATTTATTTTCCATCTTGTTAAAATTTGACGTAAATTATTTTCTGTTATTTAAAGAGTTACCTTGATCAATAGTATTGATTTATATTTCCACAGATGGTGGGTTGACATATATTAGGCAATGAGAAGGTAATAAGGGAACGTGATAAAAGGTAGTGTAAATAAAAGCTGACACGTAGACGATTAAGAAACTACCCCCTGACAGTTTCAAGTCACTCGAAGGTGCGACAAAGTTGGACTTTTAACGGAAAATTCATTCAATAATCACCTTGTGTGTAGGAACGAAATTAAAACTGTACCACATTGTAGGGGGAAATTAGTGCTTTCGGAAAATGTAATAGTGCCACCCTCAACCCGGTCAAGATCCCCCGCCAGGAAGGCCTTCAGGGCGTTATTGTAGGTAACTTTCAGTATATGCTAAGCAACGCGATAAGACAAAAACTAAATGAAAGCTGAAAGCCCTCTGTACATGAAAAACTCATCCTGCCAAGGCTCAAGGTAACAGAAATATGCTGCAGAGGTATTTCTGCGTGGAATTTATTTGCTTTCGCTGCAATAATGCAGACGGGAGGCTACCGTAAGACGAGGCTTCATCTTCGTTGGGAGCTAGGGCTTTTAAAATTGTCTTCATATTCTTGCTTTTCAGAAAAAAGAACTACAAATACGGCGGTCTACATTTAAGTTAAGAATCACTTAGGGCCGATTCCACGAGCTGTGAGTAAATTAATGATTAGCTAATCATGATTATTTTTTAATCAGCGTTTTAATCACGATTAACTTGCGGCGCGTTCCACCATGCATTTTTAACCTCTGGTTAGTCCACCGTATGCTCTCTTCGCAATAAGTCTAGTTTCTGCGTGTTCTGTTGTAATGGTGATTCTGATTGGCTGATTTCGAACTTGTATTCGCGCGCAAAGTAAACCTCGACCGCTAACGAACGAAGAGCGGCGACGTGTTTTTTTATGTATATCGTTTCCAAATAAATGGACAGGAATTAGTTATCGATTAAAATTGAATATAAGTTGTGTGAGTACAAGATATCGTTATAAATTCGAGCAATATTTCACACTCTACTTAAACTTCAACTTGGAGGTTATGTTGACGCTCGTTAATCGCTGATTAACTCACTAAACAGCAAAATATGGCCGATTAAGTTAATCGACGATTAGACTTCTTTAATCATGTTTTAAAAGTTGGTAGAACGCAATCTGCTGATTAAACTAAGTTAATTAATGATTAAAATTTAATCACAGTTAGTGGAATCGGCCCTTAATGATTATGGTAATCATAGCGTTTGCCACGGAAAAGTGACAGTGTTAAAACAAAAAGACAGAGATGAATTTGAAGCATTTTTTGCAAGATGATAGTAATGTAAGTAAAAATAATACTATTCCTAAAGGTTATAAATATTTATCCTATAATAATGCATATGTATCATGATAAGACATGATCTCCTTATTAATTTTAGGCAATCGCAGCTTTTTATCAAAATAATGAGTCGAAAATCTTTATAACTTGAAAATTGTTGATTTTTTTATTAATTAATTTTTATTTAAGTGAGTTATTAAATTAAACTATTTATATTAAATTCCACTCTTTGTTCTTTCTATTAAAATATTTTTTTTTGTTTTGATATTAACTATTAGATGTTTCTTTTCTGAAAATAGTTTTTTTATATAAATCTGCTGCTTCGTCTAAGGTTGACTGGCTTTTAAAAAAATTAAGTTTCTGTTGTTAAACTATCTTAGTTTTAGACAATAATTTTATTGGTTGAAATATCATCTTTTAAGTTGTATTTTGAATTGCTTTGTTGAAAGTTCGATTTTTTAAAAAGATTTGTCATTTAGGTGAACATTCCATTTTTTGGTAACCCGGACAACCCATTTCTGAACCTTGCTCTAGTAGATTCGTGCATTGGGCCCCAGATACTTCGAGGTTCCAATCCTTTCGCCGACTTCTAGTCTAATTCTGATACCGATCCTACAGTGAAAACCAAGTGTGACCCTTTTACTGATTTCTTGGCTAAGTTCGTAATAAATTTGAGTACAGATACATTTCTGAAATTCACTGTGTACCTACCCCACTGAACGGTCCCGCATCCTTAATGTATGTTACCCTCCATATTTAAGGCTAGCCAATAAAAGCCATGATAGATCGTGGTGCCAGAAGAACGTTTATTGGACCGAAAGATATGGGACTCGCCAGAAAATTAAATTTACAAGATAAACATAATGATAAATTAGTTAATGTTGCTAATGGGAGTCTAGAGGTAGTTTCGGAAGAAGTTTTTACCCTTATTGAATTAAATAAAAAGGCAAGAATAATGCCGCTACGCATTATTTAATCATTGGCGATTCCATTTGCACTTAGCTTAGATTTCATGAAGTTTTTCGGAATGAGAGTAGATTTCGTGGACCGTAAATGGTTTTTCAAAGAAGACCCTCATACAACCTACTGTTTTAAATTGGAAGAGTGGATGCAGAAATCATAAAAGAATGGTTAAAAAACAAAACATCAGAAATCCCCGACAAGCCAGGTTGGATGAATTTGCAAGAACACGCAATAGACGTAGGTTGACATCCAGCGATTAAGCAGCGTTTTCATTTAGTCTCACCTGAAGTTATGAAAGGTACAATCGCGGAGGTAGACAAATGGTGGCGGACGATATAATCGAACCCTCAAAAAGCGACATGTCGACTACAATCGTAATGATGAGAAACCCCGATTTCTTATATAGGTTTTGTTTAGGCTTTAGAAGGCTGAATAACGTTACGAAAAAGTATACACACACGCTACCTCTAATTAGTAATGGAATCTTAGATCAAATGCGTAAGGCTAGATACATCTCTAAAAATAACTCAGCTGCAGGTTTTCTTCAAATTTCTCTACAACAGGAAAGTCTGGAGAAAACTGCGTTTACCGTTCCAGGTCGCGGGCTCTTTCCGTTTAAAAGAATGTCAGTTGGGCTCACTAATGCCCTCTCAACCTCCCAAATATTGTTCAATCGTCTGCAAGGCCCTGCAATGGAACCAAATTGCTTCGCTTATCTTGACGATATAATAATTGTAACGTCCCAAGTCCAATATTTGTGATATCTTGTAAACGAAAGAGGTTTACAAATAGACCCGGTTGACATTACGCCAAGCCGAAAATACCCTATACCACGAAACTTAAAAGAAATTTGACGTTTCTTTAGTATGCCATCGTGGTATCGCAGGTTCATTCCGAATTACACAACTCTAGCGGCCCTGCTTACGCGGTAACTTAGAAAGAAACAATGTTGAATTTGTACAGAAGGACAACAAGTAGCCTTCGAAGAAATTAGAACTTGCTTAACCAAATCACCTTTTCTCTCTTGTCCAAATTTTGACGTTCCCTTTGAGCTAGAGACACACGCTAGAAATATCGGAATAGGTACGGTCCTAACACAGAAAATTGACGGTTTAGAGTATGTGGTATCTGATGTTAGTTGCATAATTTAAGAAACCCTACGGGTAAGTTACCTAGATGGGCCCCCTCGCTACTCAAATACGACTTCGAAATTATACACCGCAAAGGATTCAGGCACCAAGTCCCCGATGCCCTATCTGTAGTGTATGAGGTTATAAAAGAAAATTTAACAACACCTGATATAGAAGTAATTAATTTACTAACCAAACCCAACCCTTCTTGGTATTTCCGAAACTTTTAGCTGTAACTGACATTTCTGAAAAATTCCCTAATTGGCGCATCGTAGACAATGAATCATACAATTATCAATGATCTTGTCATTTCAATGGTAGTTCGTGGTTTATACGAATGGAAACTCGTCCCTAGTGATAAAGAGCGAGAGTCAATTTTAGAAGAAGCCCATTACGACTCCCAAGCTGGTCATCTGGGTACTCAAAAAATGTACATGAGAATCGCGAAGAATTATTTCTGGCCCGGTTACTACCGTGATGTAGCTAGTTACGTGAAAAAGTGCGAAGATGGCCAGACTTGTAAAGTGGACCAAAAGTCTCCAGCCGGCTTCTTAGGAAAATAATTGTACAGTAACCTTGTAAAGTAGTCACAGTTGATATAATAAGGCCCTTTCCACGCAGATGTGCTGGTTATAAGTACGTGCTTGTGATCCAAGACTTGTTTACCAAGTGGGTTGAGTTTATACCTCTACGTTCGACAAGTTCTTCTAACTGACAATGGGGACAAATTTATAAGTAATATTCTCCGATCCCTAGCTGATGAAATTAACATCTTTCATGCTACAATGATACTCAATCATCCCCAGGCCAACCCACTAGAAAGCGTCAATAGGGTGCACTAAGCGATGATGGTGTCCTTTATTAAGAAGATTATCCTACTTAGTATGAACATTTAACCATGTTTGTTTCGCATATAATTCTGAATATCACGCTTCCCTGAAAGATACTTCCGCACTTCTGAATCTTGAGCGCGAATCAAAAACCATAAATTCACTGCGTAGACGAGAAGAAGGTGAACCTCAAATCGATTCTCAGGGCCCATTGTTATGGAATGAGAAGATGCAGAAATTAGAAATAATGAGAGATTGGGTCATCAAAAACATAGATGTGTCCTTCCAAAAACAAGCCCGTCATTAAAATTTACGACACCGTCATTCACGTTTTCTATAGCTGACCTTGTTCTGACGCGTAGCTGAATTCCGTCTTCCAAAATAAAACAAATAGCCGCCAAACTCAACCCTAAATTTGTGGGACCCCATCGAAACTTTAAAGTTTTGTCCCCATTAGTTTATGAGAGTAGCGATCTATCTCATAAGAAAATTGCAAAAGTCCACATTCAGGACCTTGAGCCGTATATAAGCTCTAATTATAACCTTAATTCTGACCCCTAGGTAGCACATAATATGCCAACAAGACTAACCCCAACGGTGAATTTTATTCCCACGCCATCAACTTCAGGAACACCGCAGCCATCTACCTCTTTTCAAAGAAACGGGTGGGTCCCTGATGGAGAAGACTCACCAATTTTAAAAGAAAATTACGTCCAAACTCGACCGCCAACGCCTTATCAAAGGGGTGGAACTTCTTCAAGGAACTCCACAACTCGAGACACCTCTGTTCTTGAAGAACCAGCAAAGAAGGAATCTCCATATCGCCCGAGATCTCATGTTCACGATTCATATGTCCCAAACTCCTGAAAACAGCAGATAGCATCTCTTTTTAACATCCAGAATCAACGCCCGGATGTGATTAACTAGAACACCGTCGATTGGCTTCGTTGGAAACCTAGTCCAGGGTGTTATAATTGCGTTGATGCTTTTCACTCCTATAATGAATATCAGCAGCCCGTCATCAGAGTTTTCTGTAGATATTGTGGTCTGCCAGATGTAACCAAAATTAATTATCCATACTGTCGGATTACAGAGGCCCAACAACATAATACTGGATCTTCAGAATCTCCCATTTAATATGTCGTAATTATCACTACCCTCAAATGAACATCCGATTCCTATAAAACTAGTTGTTTCCCACTACATTAGAGTTATCTATAATTTTGAATGACCCCCTCTCCCGAACCTTTCGAGTTGCTCCAAAAAAATTAAATTGTATTGGGTTACCTTTTGACAGTGTCATTGACCCTACAATCCCAGTCATTTCAAAATCCCTGTCCCCTTAAAAGAACCCACTGATGTGATTAAAACAAAACGTGTATTCAATCGTGAATAAATTATATTCGTTCTAATAAAACCACGTTCTTCACTAGTCATTTAACTCTATAATCAAACATACGAGTACCTTTAATATTACATAAAAATTGCACAAGACTGAAACTTTAAACTAATTATATTTCATAACGTTTAAGATAATTAGGTAAGTTGATAATATTTAGTACCAGTTTCCATTAAGAATAAAATTAGTCTAGTTCCAAATATGAGTTTCAGAGAATTATGCAACAATAAGGGAACTATAACCTATGCTATTAATTTTATTTTGTCTATAATTATGAGCTGGGCTTGGAGCTCGGTGTCCAGTATCGTTAAATTCAGGTTTTGCTTGCCTGAAGCAAGAGGCCTGATTTCGCCTTTTTTAGGAGAAAGTTGATGTTACGCTGCAATTTATTTGACAACTCGTAATTGGCAGTTCTCTGACCAGAAGCAAAATCTGGTAATTTTAGTATTTGAGCTCAAGGATCACACGGTACTCAAGGACTGATTTAAATTAGGTTAGAGTATATTTATAGCTGATTAGCAATGTCTTTTTATATGTTATTCCATCGGAGTCCAGGCGTCATGAACACATCATTTCCGAGGACATCAATGATAAGAAAAGGACGCCGGGAAGATCGGTCAGCTTGCCATTCTACTCATTTTGCGTCAAGGGCATTCACATTCTCGCGCCTCTTCCATCAAAGATAGCCAACATTAAATACGGCCAAACCTAGAGAAGGAGATTTAACACTGGAATTCCTCAGAGTTCCTGAATTGCCCCAGAAAAGCTTCAGAAACATCTACAAGAATCATCCACCTGGTGTGGAATCCATTTTGCCTATCATCGAGAAGTTTTCGCTTATCAATTTCATTTGTTAAAATTGGACTTGTGTAGCTCAAACCCGGATGATATTCTCGACTTGTGCTTTACTGTAGATATAATCCTGAAATTTACAGGGGATTGTTCTGTAAGTTCGATCTTGTCCGGAAGTACTGCAGAAGAAGAAAGGCGACGATCCAATATCTCAACAACTACGAAATATTTAATTAACAAATTTTGAGGCACACCGAATTGTTGTACGCCCCACCGAATTACTTGATAGAACCTGCCTGCCGACAGTCCACAATTGAGACCATGCGCATTAGGATTAAACGTATCGGGCGCAGCCGATTGATAATCGAAGTATATATCCCAAAGCGACACTCGGGCTGATTTGTCGAGTAACAAATAAAGTTTTTATTTATGAAGCACTACATTTACTATTCACCACTTATATTTAATGAAACACAAGGATTCAAATATATAATATTTATTTCTATTCACAACATGTACGACTCAAGTCGGCAGAGGTTGACTTACAAGTAAGAGTTCGATTTTCCGAGAGACAACTTTGTACGAAAGTGTTCCTTAATTTTAAGTGCTCATCGTAAAGAATCATCTTGGAAGTCATACCTAGGACCAAAATTATATTTTGAAGACAGCCTTGGCTCTGAGGAACTTGATTTATTGTTGCGGAATGCATCTTTTGGCGAATCAGTCGGTGAGTCCTTTTGCTTCTGCGTTTCTTGTGAAACCTCCGCATGCCCGCGTTATATTTAGTTCTTTTGGCTCTAATGGCATTATAAAATTTGGTAATTGAAGGTTTCTTTCTTTGCGATACCCCATATCGTTTTCTGGTTCACTCCGAATTTAGCGAATCCAAGTGATGGTGGCGTTTCGCCGAATCTATAATGTTAGCCCTAAATAAGGAATTCATCGTGAGTCCCGTCTGTTGAATTCAGATATAGCGTTACCCTTTTTCCCGAAAATATGGAGTTACCCTTTTTTTCCGAATGTATAGCTTTAACCCCCCCCCCTCCCCCCTATGTCCGAAACAGTCTGCAGCATCAAGCAAAAAGAGCATTTATCAAGTTATTAATAAATCTAGAAATTTATAGGTTAAAGTCCTTAGAAAGTAAACGTTTATGTCACAAATAATCCTAAGAAATACTATTAATGACATATTACATATTAATGACATTTAACATGATTTCTGAATAAATGGTAATTGTTATTCATCATGATTTATTTGTAGTCATTTCTGGATTAGAAACCTGTTTCTTTCGAACTACCCCCTCTACCAATTTCTGAAAGCCGAGCTAGTCGGTAATTATGCCGGTACATCGTGCTGTGAGTTTTTGAATCTAAGTTGATTCATTCGATATGTACATATAATTTTGAAGTGGGGCTTTTCTATAACTATATATTTTATTATATCTGGAAACACTGACACAAGAAATGTCTGGCGCCGTGGAAATTTAGAGAGGAAATCATATTGCAGATTATGTCAACGAAATCAATCTCAAAGTACGGTGCCGAAGTTGAATGCTGCTAAAAGAAAATCAATATGAAAATAGTAGCATTACACCTCGTATGTATACGAATGAATTTATGGATTGGTAATAAACATGGCATTCGGCTTTTAAAAAAGAAATCGTAACCATCTTGGAATTTATTTCCCTAAACAATGTTTGGGAAACGTTGCGCTAAGGGCAGAAACTGGTTAAATGCCTAAACTGTTTTTACTTGCGGCCGCAACTCAACCCATTTTTCACTGAAATCTCGCGGAAATCCATTCTACGTCGCACAAAAAGCAACGCATATAAACTGACTGAAAAGTGACCTCGTACAACCTACGGCAGCATATTGCCTGTAAACTATGATATTTTGTGTATTCACAAAATCAAAAATATTATTTTCTCCTTAACTAATGAATTTTTTCAGATAAATTTTGATGAAATTTCTGACATTGTAGTAATTCATCTAAATAAAAAATATATTAAGATACATTAAAATGGTTTACCATCACAAGCGTAAATACGTTCAAAAATGGATTGAATTTTTTTTTAATTTTCCGCTTTTTTGGAAGTTTAGATGCAATCCATTCTTTCCTCACGCTATATATTATTTTTAATTATATATTATGTCTCATTATATACTGTTTGTAAGTTTTGAGAAAAAATTATAAAAATTTCTCTAGGATTTGTTATTGGTATTGAAGAAATAAAATTGTTCTGAATTTGCAGAAATTTTTTGTTTTTTCTTTTATTCTCTGAAATATAATAAATATAGAATTTTCAATGGGAATAGATTAAATTTTTAGTTAAAATATTACTTATAACAAAAAAACTAACTTTAAAAAACAACAAAATAAACTCCAAAAAATAGTTACATTTTCAAACAAAGTGATGGATTTTTAAAATAAAAATTTAAATAATTGGAATAGTTGAATTTTCAACGAGAAATATGAATTTTCAACTGGAGTGAATAATCTTGAACTAAAATAATTGGATTTTTGGCCAAAAAGATAAATTTCGACCAAAAAATATGAATTTTCACCTGAGAATAAAAATTTTTCAACCAAAAATTAAATTAAAAAATGTTCAGTCAAAAAATGAATTTTCAACCGAAGAGATAAATTTTCTAGTTAAAATCAGAGAGAATGCAAGTGTCATAACTTTTATCAACTTTCAACCAAATAATTTTATTTCAAACCTCTCAAAGACGAATTTTCAACTAAAAGGACAAATATTTAACTGGAATACTTGATTTTTTAACCAAAAAGAAGAATTTTCAGACAAGAAGACTTACTTCCTAAGAAAAAGATAATTTTCTACCAAAAAATAAATTTTTTAACAAAATACCTGAATTTTAAACGAAATAGTCGAATTTTCAATTACAGGTGAACCTACGAGTAGTAGCCCTACGAGTAGTGGCATGGAATGGGGGTTTATGGTTTCTCGGAATCGTACTCTCCTACGGCCCCGAAAACGGCACTACTTATAGGTTTACTTGCACAAAAGATCAATTCACATAAAAATTGTTCAACTTTGAACTAGAAATTATCAATTTTGAACTACAAATGTAACAATTAAATTTTTAGTTAAAGAAATTAATTTTAAATTAAAATGATGAATTTTTAACTAATATGATTACTCTTCAAGTGATATGGTTGAATTTGATGCCAAAAAGAATGAATCTTCAACCAAAAAACATTAATTTTTTACAAAAGAGTTTACCTTTTCACCAGTTAGTTGAATTTTTAACAAATAAAAAAAGATGAATTCTTGACGAACTATGTAAAAAATTTATATTATAAATCAGAAATATTTCTTCTTTGAAATACTACTTCGACTTTAAAAACTGCTTGACGTACTTTATTTACCTAACATTTAGAAAAAGAAACTTTCAAATTATAACAAATTCTGACTTAGAAGAGGAATTTTTTAATTCCTTTCTTCTAAATATGAATTATAATTCATTAAAAAGTTCCCGCTGCATGGTAAAAATTTCCTGTTCAAAATGAAATTATATTTCTTTACCGAAGCTCCCTGTCCTAACATAAAAACCTGGATTATTTTCTGAAATTCCTTGTTCCAAGTCAGATAAATGAGGAGTAAGCGAATAAAACGTGGTAAAACAATTTTTTGGAATAATTGAAAAAATAATTGTTTCTGTATGTTTGAAATATCTTTAATTTAATTATCAAACTTAAGTCAGCGAGAAAAATCGCACAGAGCAACCAAATTGCAAAAGGTTTTTCTTACAATGGGAAAAAATAAACATTCTTTCTCTCCTAGTGTTTCTCTTATATTTAAAAAATTTCAGGGTCATACTCAAGGAACGTTACATTCTTTAATGAGTATGACAGGCTCTCTTTTCTACTTATAAAAATCAAGCTGTCATTTCTCCGAGTTTACGGTAAAATTGTGAAATTTTTTATAATTCAAGTGCATTAAATGATAGTTGCACGTGAAAAAGAAAGTGCATTAATATAAGAGGCCGTACTTAAATTACGTAACGGATTATAGGTCCTCTCTAAGACCCGCCCTCCCCCTACAACAAACCGTAACAAAATACTTCTACCCCCCCCCCCTTTATTTTTCCTTGCATAATTTTTAATTTTCCTCGATCATTAATTTCCAAATCCCAGAATTTTAATCGTGTGGTATTTTTAACTACAAAAATTGTCAAACCAAAATATGGCTTCATCAAAAAATTAATTTTCCACAAACTGATGCATTTTAACACAACAAACATGAAATTTCAAACAAAACAAATAATTTGTTTACTAAAAAAGGAGAATTTTCAAATAGAAAATAAATCTTAAAAAAATGGAAAAGTTTCATTTTCCATTAAAAAACTAAATTTTAAACAAGAAAGACCTTTTAACTAAACATTTACATTTTCAACAAAATACGTGAACCTTGATACAAAAATTAACAATGTAGTTCAACTTTTACCCAAGTAGTTAAATTATAAATAAAAAAAATATTATTTTATAACAAAATATCTAAACATTCAACGAAAGAGATGATTTTTCAACTAAAAATGTACATCTTCAAGAAAAAATCAAGAAAAAAATTTTTCAAAACTAAAATATAAATTTTAAACAAAAAGTAAATTTTTTATGAAACAGTTCAATTTTCAACAAAAAAGTAGAATATTCAATCAAAAAGTATGACTTTTTAAAAACATAGTTAAATTTTCAAACAAACAGTTGCTTTTTATCCAAGAAAGGTAGAACTTCTTTTAAAACATATGATATTTAATAAAAAAAATTAAAAATTTTCAAACAAAAAAGTGTAATTTCCATCCAGAAAATATTTTAGTTGTCTTTTCAACACCAACATACCAAATTATAGGAAAAATTCAATTTTTCATAAAATACTTGTATTTTCAACAAAATAGCAGAATTTTCGACAAAAATTTTTGACTTCAAAAAAATGCCTGAATTTTCAACGAAATAGTTGCATATTTAAAAAAAAATTTAATTTTTGCTCAAAGAGGTAAATTTTTAAATGAAAAAGACAAAATTTTAAAAAAGAAGTTCAATTTGTCACGAAACAGTTGCATTTTTATTCAAGTTAGAAGAAATCGCTTCTAAAACAGATTTAAACCAAAATGTATAACTTTTTAAAAAGATTCTTCATTTTTCAACCAAACAGTTGCATTTTTGTCCATGAAAATTGCAAATTCTGCTAAAACAGGTGAACCTTTAAATCAAAATTGAAGAAAAAAAATAGAGTCACCGAATCAAGCAGGGTTTAGAAAAGGAATGGGGTCGATGGACAAAATATATGTTCTGAACTATTTAGTAAATAATAGGATTTAAAGGAAAAAGGGGGCAATATCAGCAATTAATAATTTTATCCCTCATTTCAATAGAAAATCGCCGATTTAAGCATTTTTTTAAGGTCGTTTCGACAACAAGTTTGCAGGTTGGTTGAACACATCTTGTATCGTGGAATTTCTACCTGAAAGTAATGATAAATGCGGAAGACCAAACTCAAGTGAATTTGTAGAATGTTCTACTTTGCCGAACGCCAGAAATTAATGAATATACTGGAAAAATATACTGATATCGAAATAAAAGAGGCTTTTTTACGCTCGCTAAATCTATCTGATAGGAAGAAAGTATCAGAATTCATGAATTCAATTTTACCTTCGAATGAAAATGAAAATACGAATGATTTTCCGATTCCTTACACATCAAAAGAAGCTTTGGCGTTAATAGAAAAAGCTGATTTTTCTGAAAGTCAGTCTCACATAATCTATATGCAGGCAATAAAGATAAATGCTGACATTTACCGAGCATACGACAATTTGGCAAACGCGAAAGAAGAATGTTATCAACATTTGACTAAAGTAACGGAAATCTTGTTTTCTGACATGAATCTTTGCAAAATTGAAGGTTCACCTAACAAGTCCGTGGGTTATTGTCAAAAAATTTTGTATTGAGTCAATCTTAGCATGCAGAGTTATCATTCATTCTCAATCAATTGCAATTGAAAATCCGACTTTTCCCAAGTGAAACTGCCAGCATTTCGAATTGTTTATCTAAATTAATTATACACATTGAAGTTGTTATATTTTACTAAATATTATCAAAGATACATTTTTTATGAATATCCTTAGCCATTCTAGCCATTAAAGAAAATTAAAATTTAATAAAACCATCAATTCGAATGTTTTGCTACGAAAATTTTTTACAACAATTGTCACTGTTAACTTCTTAAATATTTTTGTGACTAACAGTCATCCATCCAACAGCTTGAAACATATTCATTGCAAACAAAATTTTCTATGCGAAAGGGGCAAAATTTTAAATTTGTTTATATAATTAATCGTCAAACTTTTTATCGTTACATTTTAGCCAATAATAGTAAATATTTATTATTTGAAGGAATACTTGAAGTCTATCTGGCGATTGGAGGAAATTATAATTTGAAAAAATCTCAAATTTTAATATTTTGCTAAATGAATTGCTTATAACAATTATTATTATAAACTTTTAAATTATTTTAGTAATTAAATGCCATTTCTACATTAATATAAAGCCCTTTTAGCAGACAGAAATATTTTTATCGTTAATGAAACTATTTGCTAATTGCTCATTAAAGTTGTTTATAACAAATAAATGGAATAATAAACAAATTATTTGTATTCTATGAGTCCCTAAACATTTATTTAAGACAGTATAATGTTTACCCAATCAGTTATTAAAACTTAAAAAGTTGTTATGTACAAAACTTTCAGTTTTTCCATACTTTTAGTGAAAAAATTATTAATAAACAAAGAAAGGAGACAAAAGTTCGAAGCGTCAAGCTCTTCAGAATTGAATAAACTTTAATTTAAAAACAAAATTCAAAATCGGACCAAAATTGAAGGCTCTAGACATTTGTGAACGAAAAAAGTGCAAAGCGAACAAATACGTGTCAAATTTGGGATTAGGGGTAACAGCGGGTGAGTTCAGACTGGGAAACAAAGCAGATTGAAGTCCAAAGACCGTTTTTCCTCGCGGAATAATCTCAGTTCGCTTCTACTCTGACGCTTATTCATTATGTTTCCGTTCCCGTCATTTTTCAAAATCCTCTTTGCTTTGACATGAAAACTGAAACCACTTTTGGTCTGCAACTCATTCTACATCGCATCAACTTTCGGCCTGTCAAATAAACAGTATTCAAGCACCCTTGTGCAAATGATCCGTCAGCCCGACATTTGGTCCCATATATGGGCTATCTATTAAGGTGAAACGATAATTTCCTCCAAATAGTTTCAGCAAAACCACTCCCAAAATAATGCATTAATTCAAATTTTCTTTTTTTCATTGTTAAAAGTAAATCGAAATCTATTGCGGACCTCTCTTCAAAATTAATTTTTTTCATTTTTAAAAATTTTTATTAACAAAATCTTAGATTATCTAATTCCGAAAATTTTGGATGTTAAAAATGGGAGAAGCCCGCCATGCGGAAAGTAATAGTAGACATGATATCAATAAAAAAAGATTAAATTATTCATTTATTCAAACAAGGTTTTGCTGAAAAAAAGTAAAATAAACCAGGAAAAATTCTGCGGAAAACCGGTTTTTTAGTTCCCGGCTTTACCGCCAGTGGTCACTACTGATCTCTTCTTGACTTGATACTATCCTTGAGAAAACTGCAATGTCAGTAACATTAGAGAACTTATACCTGCGTATACCTCAGAGTGAGACGAAGCCCTTGCTTATGACTCATTATTTGGGAAAATATAAAATTATAATAAAGATATTACTGAATTTCCAAAGTTATTGAAGTATTTTAAATTAATACAGCGAAAAAATATACTAATTTCAACATTTATTCCAGATCAAATAATGTTAGATTCTTTCAGAAAGGTTTTCTTTCTGCCAAACCTCTTGAAAAATAATGAAAAAATTGCAATCTCGATTATTTAATGTTTATTGCTACATATATTGATAAGGCAGGCTTCTTTCGAAATCAAATTATATCCGAAACTACACTTTTAGTATTTAATAAATAAAATGGAAGTGATTATTGAGCAATTTATCTCTTGGTAGATTTCGGTAAAAAAAGTTGTTTTTTTACCAAAACACTAGAAAAATAATGAAAAATTTGCACTTTTGTTTATTAAATGTTGATTGATATACTTTTATATTTGAAGGGCTTCTCTCGAATTAGGGTGAAAATAGGAAAGAAAAAAGGGCAGGTTTTCTGGACAAGCCGAGGTCTAAGGCAAGGGTGCCCTTTGAGTCCGTTACTATTTAGTATCCTAT
>NC_046659.1:22684712-22692101 GCF_010883055.1 Belonocnema kinseyi | reverse complement strand
TTTATCTTTTCGTAGATTTCGGTGAAAAAGTGTTTTTTTTTTCTACCAAAACACTTGAAAAATAATACCAAATTTGCACTTTGGTTTATTTAATGTTGATTGGTATACTTTTTTTATTTGGCGGGCATCTCTCGAAATTAAATTATATTCGAAACTACACTTTTAATATCAATAAAATAAAAGTGATTATTAATCAATTTATCTTTCCGTATATTTCGGTAAGAAAGTGTTTTTTTTTTTGTACCAAAACACTTGAAAAATAATGCAAAATTTGCACTTTTGTTTATTTAATGTTGATTGATATACTTTTTTTATTTGGCGGGCATCTCTCGAAATTAAATTATATTCGAAACTACACTTTTAATATCAATAAAATAAAAGTGATTATCAATCAATTTATCTTTCCGTAGATTTCGGTAAAAAAGTGTTTTCTTTTCTACCAAAACACTTGAAAAATAATACAAAATTTGCACTTAGGTTTATTTAATGTTGATTGATATACTTTTTTCATTAGGCGGGCATCTCTCGAAATTAAATTATATTCGAAACTACACTACTTTTAATATCAAAAAAATAAAAATAATTATTAATCAATTTATATTTCGGTAGATTTCGATAAAAAAGTGGTTTTTCTACCAAAACACTCGAAAAATAATGCAAAATTTGCACCATTGTTTATTTAATATTGATTGATATACTTTTATATTTGGCGAAATTCTCTCGAAACTAATTTATATTCGAAACTATACTTTTAATATAAATAAAATAAAAGTGATTATTAATCAATTTATCTCTTCGTAGGTTTCGGTAAAAAAGTGTTCTTTTCTACCAAAACACTCGAAAAATAATGCAAAATTTGAACTTTTGTTTATTTAATGTTGATTGATATACTTTTTTATTTTGTGGGCATCTCTCGAAATTAAATTATATTCGAAACTACACTTTTAATATAAATAAAATAAAAGTGATTATTAATCAATTTATCTTTCCGTATACTTCGGTAAGAAAGTGTTTTTTTTTTCTACCAAAACACTTGAAAAATTATACAAAATTTGCACTTTGGTTTATTTAATGTTGATTGATATACTTTGTTCATTTGTCGGGCATCTCTCGAAATTAAATTATATTCGAAACTACACTTTTAATATCAATAGAATAAAAGTAATTATTAATCAATTTATCTTTCCGTAGATTTCCGTAAAAAAAATGTTTTTTTTCTACCAAAACACTCAAAAAATAATGCAAAATTTGCACTTTGGTTTATTTAATGTTGATTGATATACTTTTTTCATTTGGCGGGCATCTCTCGAAATTAAATTATATTCGAAACTACACTTTTAATATCAATAAAATAAAAATAATTATTAATCAATTTATATTTCGGTAGATTTCGGTAAAAAAGTGGTTTTTTCTACCAAAACATTCGAAAAATAACGCAAAATTTGCACTATTGTTTATTTAATATTGATTGATATACTTTTATATTTGGCGAAAATTCTCTCGAAATTAAATTATATTCGAAACTACACTTTTAATATCAATAAAATAAAAGTGATTATCAATCAATTTATCTTTCCGTAGATTTCGGTCAAAAAGTGTTTTCTATTCTACCAAAACACTTGAAAAATAATACAAAATTTGCACTTAGGTTTATTTAATGTTGATTGTTATACTTTTTTCATTTGGCGGGCATCTCTCGAAATTAAATTATATTCGAAACTACACTTTTGATATAAATAAAATAAAAGTGATTGTTAATCAATTTATCTTTCCGTAGATTTCGGTAAAAAAGTGTTTTTTTTTCTACGAAAACACTTGAAAAATAATGCAAGATTTGCACTTTTGTTTATTTAATGTTGATTGATATACTTTTTTTAGTTGGCGGGCATTTCTCGAAATTAAATTATATTCGAAACTACACTACTTTTAATATCAATAAAATAAAAATAATTATTAATCAATTTATATTTCAGTAGATTTCGATAAAGAAGTGGTTTTTCTGCCAAAACACTCGAAAAATAATGCAAAATTTGCACCATTATTTATTTAATATTGATTGATATACTTTTATATTTGGCGAAATTCTCTCGAAACTAATTTATATTCGAAACTATTCTTTTAATATAAATAAAATAAAAGTGATTATTAATCAATTTATCTCTTCGTAGATTTCGGTAAAAAAGTGTTTTTTTTTCAACCAAAACACTCGAAAAATAATGCAAAATTTGCACTTTTGTTTATTTAATGTTGATTGAGATACTTTTTTATTTTGTGGGCTTCTCTCGAAATTAAACTATATTCGAAACTACACTTTTAATATCAATAGAATAAAAGTAATTATTAATCAATTTATCTTTCCGTAGATTTCCGTAAAAAAAATGTTTTTTTTCTAGCAAAACACTCAAAAAATAATGCAAAGTTTGAACTTTTGTTAATTAAAAAAATGTTTTGAATTCCAGGAATTAGAAAATTGACGACAATTTAAAATTCTCCAATTTAGAAATTCCTAAATAATAAAACTTCATATACAGCTTATGATATTACTGAATTTGAAAAATAAGCACAATATAAAATTTACGTGATATTATTTTTTAAAATAACAAAATATCCCATACTGAAATTTTCTAATTACTGCATTTTCTATTTGGAATATTTTATTTTTGTAGAATTTTCAATCATCCTCCTAAAGCGGATTAGGTTTTGCGATTCTAGGTGCTGATTGAAATTGCTTGACCGCGCCACGCCCCGGAAACCCTAACAGTGGCCCAAATATGACAATTTGTTCCAAAACAGCCTAGCCTTAGAGCAGTGGTCACCAAACTTTTTGCTTGATTTTCAGGTATGGTCAGGCTCCAACCGACTTAATATTTTTCTACTACTTTTCGGTGTATTCATGTACCTTAGTGTATGTGAGCTTACTCCAGCAAGGGTCTTTTGTTCACAGACATGTCAAAGTTAGGAAATTTTTTAATCTACGAATTTTTCCGATTTTGAAAATTCGACTATTTTGTTGAAAATTTAATTACCTTATTGAATATTAAACGTTGAAAAAGCTCGCCAGTTTGACCGCGCCTAGGGCGCGCTACTGTTGGTTCTCACGCTTCGCGCTCGATTATACATTTACCTCGCGCTACGCGCTCGGTCTTTATATTTCCGCACATTCTTACGCAAACCTTTTAAAATTTAGACTCAAAACATCCACAACTGTAATTTTGTGATTGTGAATTCTCTTTTGTTAAAAGGACCTAGCTCGAGGGTTTGAGATCACCTACGGCACGCGACTGACGCAATCGAATTCCGAGCTCGGTCTTTGCATTTCTCCCGCATTCGTGGACAAACCTTTTAAAATCAAAGGTCAACGGGCCAAAAACTGTAATTTTGTGATTTTGAGCTCTCTTTTATTAAAGCTCTTTCGGCTTGAACACATTCTCATCACGTATCTTGTGCTTCGCACTCGATTTTGTACAAAATGTCAACTTTTTTACATTATATACAACACTTTTATATCAAATGTGATACATTCTTTATGTAACTCTGCCTGGGATTGCTTATTCAAAAATTGCAAAATAAAGAGCAAATTTTATTTATCATGCTTGTTTTTATATTTGTTTCTTATTATTCTTTAAATTGTATTCTAAGCTGCGCTGAAACATGTATCATTGTAATAAATTTATACCATTACAATTCATAACATGCATAAAAATTAAATCATACTAATTCTTATTTCCTTGTTTTTATAATTTTAAAAATTTTTAATCTTGTTTTTTACAATTAAATAAAAACTACCGCGCATCTGCATAGGGTCTAATAAAGGAACATATATAGGGTTCTATATAGGATCCTATGTCCTCTTTAGTCTTTTCTATCCTTTTTCCAAAAATTTCATTTTTTAATCTTATTTTTTACAATTGAAAGAAAATCTACTCGTCCTATCTAAAAATGATTGATAATAAATTTATAGATCTTTTCAGGCGAAAATTTTTTGTATGTTAATTTTAGTTTGTACCTTGTGTTGTTTCTTCAAGAAAATTTTTATTTTTAATGTTATTTTTTACGTCCAAAGCCAAAACTACGTATCCTATCAAAAATTATAGCTCTTTTTGGATGAACAAGTTTTGTCATATTTTTTTCGTAGCTTGTGTCGCTAGTTCAAAAAATTTTTATTTTTTATTTTTAGTGTTGTTTTTTACGACTAAAATCAAAATCTATGCAGCCTATCGAAAAGTGATTTATTAGAAATTTGTAGGTCTTTCCAGGGTGCGAAATTGTAGCTCATTCATTTTTTTCGTATCTTGCATAGTTAGACCAAAAAATGGAATTTTTGGATCTTTCATTATTTTTGGTACGATTAAACTGGGAATTTTCAACTTTTCGACCAAATTAAAAAAGTTGTTCTGATCATCTTGTAGGACTTTCAAAAATCAACGTTTGTTTTTTTGGATTTTGAAAATGCTGTGACTCTAACAATTTTCTTTTTATAGAAAAAATCATAGGGATAAATAGTTTGAGTGTTCGAATACTATGAACAACCGCACATAGAATTTTGAAATCTTGAAAAAATGTGGTTTCAAACCTTTTGAAAACGTGCTCACATTTTGAATTTTGATCCAAAATAGGGTTACGAACTTGTTCTTTCTTTTTAGAATTTAAAAAAGTGTGCCAAAGCAGAACAAACACCTTCGTAAAAATCGTTTTTTCTGACTTCTGACTCAGTGGGTCTCAAAACGTGGAGATTTGATGAAAACCGACAAAGTGAAATTTTACATAAAACCAATACCTTCTCATTAGGATGAGAAAGTAAAAAGACCATTATATACGAAATTGCTCTCACTTCAATTATATAAACAGCAACACATTATTAAATCGAACAAAATTTAATTAAATTGTCGAGTTGGAGGAATATGAAACTTTCAAATATTTTAGCCAATTTGCTATATTTCCCTTCAGCTGAGCAGGTAAGCCGAGAAACGTGGTTTGATAAAAATGGTTAAATATTGTCTGTCTCTCTCATTGCTAAGTTTCTCTTTCTAACAGGTCAAAAATTTTACCAACCGAATCCTAACAATTTTCGGATATGAGGTTGTCTTCACACTTGCCAGGGGGCACTAGACTGTATTTCCGATTTTCTTATAGATGTCACTGCAGTCATTGCCGTGCTTAGCGAAACCTACCGTTTCGCCTTAAGATGAGACGCCCCAACCTTCGACAAAAATATATTTGTGAAAACACAAGGTTTTTTTTCGACTTCATACTTTTTAATTGGGATCTTTATAATAAATTTGGCAAGATTCATTATAAATTGATACATCTGATGATTTTTTTTAATGAGAAAAAGTTATCGAAAATGTTTTAAAAAGTCGAAAAATACCTGAAAAAAGCATTTGTCTATTAAATTTATTAAAAATATTAACTATAATAGGCTCACGAAGAAATTTCTTCATCGTTACATATATTGTTTTCATCGAAATTTCTTGCAATGTAACTTAAAAAAACGTAAACTTATGGAAAATCGTAACAAAATTCTTTGAAGAAATTAATTGTTTATGATCAATTTTCTTTTTTATCGTATAATATTGCAGCATCTTTAACTATTGTTGCTCTATGGAACTTAGGGGATTTCAACATTGAAAAAATCGCTATATTGTTCACCAAATTTATTTGTTCATAAAAAAAATTATATGGGTTATTCACTTTAAAATATTATTAGATAGAAAATCGAAAATAATTCAATTTTAAATTCCTAGTTCTCGCATGTTTTTTTTTTAATAAATTGTTTTGTCTTCTTCGTAGATTAATTTGGAAAGGGACTTCAAAAATTGGGAATCTATACTTTGAAAATATTGAGTGTTTGATGCTTTTGGGAATTTTAAAAATTTTGCAATATTTAAAATTGACTTTATTATATACACAGTGAAATAGTAACATTTTGAATATGTAACAGTATTTAAGTAATAATTTTGAATGTTTCATTTTGAAATTTTTAATTATGATACTGTCACCAATTAAATTTTTTTTTCATTTGTGTAGATTTCAAATTAAATTTGATAATTTAAAAGATATTTAATTAAAATATATTTAATCTCCAACGTTTCTATTTCCGGTTAAGAATTTCTAATTGTTTATTTTGAACATTTATACATTTCTACGAATAACACACCAATTCGTTCTCCCAATAATACAAGCAGATCAACTGTGGCAGAAAGAAGATCTATCGATAGGAAGTAAGTCATATTCATTTAAAGTTACGGACAAATGTGACGACGGACGGGCCAACTTTTGACCACAGACGAGCCAACTGTAACTTCATGGTCGTTTTGAAATAATGAACTAGCGTATATCTGACGGCCGTCCCATATTTGGGCCTATGTTTGACCGACCTTCAGGTGCATCACGGTAACTTGTACAAGCCAACGTTATGCCAACAGTCGAGCCATCTCTTGCCCAGAGTCGCTCTGACTGCACTTTCACGGTCTTTTTGTAACAATGAACCAGAGTTCTTCCGACACGACGGTCTGCTCATACTCGGGCACAGGTTTGACCGACCGTCGGGTGCATCAAGGTGACTGGTGGGAACCCGACTGCAGTAAGCAGAGTCGGGCCGACCGCATTCTTGGAGTCATACCGACCAATTTGTCAGGGCTTATCCGATCGTTGTCCCAAAGTCGGGGCAGTATTGGGCCGACGGTCGGCTTTTAGCCCTCTGCGGGCGTCCGTTGCCAACTTCGCTACGAGCATGGCAGATTCAAAACACCGTAGTCGGCTCAACTCTGGTTGCTGTGGATCGGTTACTGAAGCAGGGCCGAGTTTGGGCCTATAGTTTAGCTCTGACATTCGACCTAATTTCACAAGTGGGTATAAGGTAGACTATATTCTCTATGTTTATTTATAATGATTATCTCGAATAATGTCATACAAGAGATAAACCATTATAAAATCATTTCGGTAAATTTCGTTTTGTAAAATGTATACTCGGATACACTCCCAGATGCAAAATTCGGTTATATGCCAGAGCTTGACCATCGTCCCAAAATCGGCCCTGCTTTGGTAACCGATTTAAATTTAACATTAAATGTTATTTGTTTATTTTATAAACAAATTATATAAACAAATTCACATTTTGGCCGTTTTTAGGCGAAAAGAAACCGTTTTTTCTTCCTACTGTATTGCAATTATGTTGGCAGTGATTTTTTCGAAAAAAAATTTGCCACCCATAAATATTCGTTCATGTTATAAACAAATTCACATTTTGGACATTTTTAAACAAAAATTAATCGGTTTTTCCTCTCCCCTTGCTGAAATCATATTTACAATGATGTTTTCTAAAAAAAAAATTTACAAACCAGCAATAGTTGTTTATTTTATAAATAAATTATATAAACAAATGCACAC
>NC_046659.1:22681565-22684612 GCF_010883055.1 Belonocnema kinseyi | reverse complement strand
TTCGATGTTTGCATTAAAATAAAAATTAAATAAACAAAAAAATAAAAAATCTACTCGCACCATTTTCTGAAAAATTTAGTTCTGAATTTTTCAAAAAAAAATATTCTAAAATCGGTGCATAATTGCGTTCTAAATCTCATTTTGAACCTCGTTTTCCGATTTCACCCCACTGTGCGACGTTGGTGCCGGCCACCGGTTGGGGCGAAAAGCCGACCGTCTACCCAGTTCCGGGCCAACGTTGGGACGACAATCGGATAAACTGTAGGATGTTTGACAGTACGACCGCACGAATGCGGTCGATCTGATTCTAGATTCAACACTCGGGTTGCTACAAGTCACCTTGGTGCGCCTGACAATCGTTTAAACCTTGGCCCGAGTATGAGCAGACCCTCGGATAAACTCTGGTTCATTGTTTTAAAATGATGGTGATAGTGCAGTCAGCCCGGCTGTGATCAAGAGTTGGCCCGCCCGTCGAAATCACATCCCAGTGGGCACAACATTTGGCGACGTCTTTACGACATCGTTACGACATTTTTACGACAACTTTACGACATCCTATGTCCATGTCGTTAAGGGGTCTTTACGATGTCTTAAAGACATCGTCAGATCATGCGACTTATTTACGATATCGTAAAGACACCTTAACGACATAGGCATAGGATGTCGTAAAGTTATCGTAAAGATGTCGTCACGATGACGTGAAGACGTCGCCAAACTTTGTGCCCACTAGGATTTTTCTGTAACCATGTTTAAACATAATCTACTTTATTTCGATAGATCTGCCTTCGGCCACAGTTGATCTGCTCGTATTATTTTGGGTAAAATTGGTGCATTCCTCGTATAAATTGATAAATATTCGAAATTAACCGTTAAAAATTCTTACCCAAAAATAGGAACATCTAAGAGTAAATATATGTTAAATAGATATCTTTTAAATTATAAAATTTAATTTGAAATCTACACAAATGAAAAAATAAATTTTAATTGGCGACAATACCATAATTAAAAGTATCAAAATGAAACATTCAAAGTTATTACTTAAATACTGCTACATATTCAAAATATTACTATTTCAGTATGTATATAATAAAGTCAATTTCAAATATTGCAAAATTTTAAAAATTCCAAAAAGCATCGAAAACTGAATATTTTCAAAGTATAGCTTCCCAATTTTTGAAGTCCCTTTTCAAATTAATCTACGAAGAAGATAAAACAATTTGTTAATAAAACCGTGCGAGGACTAGGAATTTAAAATTTAATTATTTTCATAGAGTAATATTAGTTAAAGATACTTTAATATTATATAATGAACAAGCAAATTTATTAAAAACAAATCCAAAACAAATAGATTGTCCAAAGAATATTTTCTACGATTTTCTATAAGTTTACGGGTTTCTAAATAATATTACAAGAAATTTGGATAAAACAATATAATGATGAAAAAATTTCTTCGTCAGATAATTATTGTTAGTATTGTAAATAAATGTCATAAACAAATGCATAAGTCAAGCATTTTTCGACTTTCCCGATATTTTTGACAACTTATTCGTTGTCAAATACACAAATAATGCATATGTTTATTCAATTTATTTAAAAGATCATAGAATGTATCCACTAATTATGAATTTCGCTGAAATTATCCTGAAGTTCTCAATTTAAAAGACTGTCATAGAAAAAAAAACAATTTTCCGACCACAAATGCCCGAATAATACGTTCTTTTGTTAAATTTGTTTTAAAATATCAATAAAATTATCAACTTATCATAAATATTGATGAATTTATAATGAAGAACACAATTGAAAAGACTGAACTCAAAAATAAAGAATTTTTACGTTGGCATATGCCCCATTAATGCATTTATTTGTATAATAATATATAAAATAATAATAAATTTATTATTTATTTATAAAATTTATAAAAAAATTATGAATTTTGCTGAAATTATTATGAAGTTCCTATTTAAAAATTTGACATCGAAAAAACGAATTTTAATGTCGACAAATGCCTGATTAATACATTTTGAAAATTAAATTTGTCTTAAAAAATCATTAAATTTATCAACTAATTATGAGTGTTTTCTCAAATTGAAACTAAGTTCCAAATTGAAAGGACTGATATTGAGAAAAACTACAAACTTGTATGCGGACAGAAGTCCGAATAATTTATTTGTTTATCAAATTTATTTTTAAAAAACGTACAAGATTAATTAAAAAATGATTAATTTGTCAATCAGAATCTCAAGAAGAAATTTCTTTATCATCATGTTCTCTTTATCAAAATTTCTTGCAATATAACTTTAAACACTTCAAATTATGTAAAATCGTAGAAGACATTCTTGCAACAAGTAATTTGATTATATATATTTTTTGTTAATTATATAATATTGGAACATCTTTAACTAATTTTACGATTTAAATCTCACGCCATTTCAACAATTTGTCTGTTTTTGAGAAGCTTCAGGAGCGTCAAAATATTCAGCAGAGTTTTTGTTACCAAACTTCAAGTGCTTCGATAGCGAAGTAGTTAGAATGTGCGGTAAAATATACTAATTTAAGCAGTTTAGGTAGGGTATGAATTCTCAGCAATTGCGATTTTTTAAAGCGTTCAAGCGCGCGACTATACGTGTAAGTAACCGTGTGTGCGAATCATGTATTTTATAAGGATAAAAAATGAAGATTATACAATAATGTCAAAATAACTGCTTTTCAAATTATTGTTGTTATGATTTCAATTAAATTAACTAATGAATTGTTTAAATTTATAAATTGTATAAATTGTATTTTTAAATTAATTTTTGTCGAAGATTGGGCCGACATCATTCTAATAGATGGCCCATATATGAGACCAAATGTCGGGCCGACGTGAAAAAGCCAAAGGCGGTTGACCGTTATAACTTTGCTGGTTAGCCCAGCCAGTGCCGCACAAAGTTGGACTGACTGTACGACCGTTGCACAGTGGGGTGAAATCGGAAAACGAGGTTCAAAATGACATTTAGAACGCAATTATGCACCGATTTTAGAATTTTTTTTTTTGAAAAATTCAGAAC
>NC_046659.1:22655434-22681465 GCF_010883055.1 Belonocnema kinseyi | reverse complement strand
TTCTGAATTTTTCAAAAAAAAAAAAATTCTAAAATCGGTGCATAATTGCGTTCTAAATGTCATTTTGAACCTCGTTTTCCGATTTCACCCCACTGTGCGTTGGCGTAACCGTGGTCAACGGTCAATTGAAGAGTTCTGAAAAAGAAGGCGACAGGCGCTCGAGAACGAGTAAAAGTATTTTCCAGGCTGTGACGTCAGTGATCAAAAGTGAAATTCGAAATTTGAAATAACCAAAAATATATTTAGATAGCTCTTGAAAAATGAACCTGAGTCTCTATTTACAGTTTTCTCTCTGGCTGCAAATTTTCGAGTAAATAAATAAATACTGACTTCTTTTTAATTGAAAAAAATCATGCTTTTTCATATTCAACTTACCGTAAGTAATTCGTTTATCAACTAATTAACAAATTTCTTTTTGAGTTTTATTTGTGACACTCTAGTGGAGGCTACAGTGTCCAAAAAGGGACAAAAGTTAATTTCTAATTTTCTTTCTTTAATCCGAATGAAAAACCACTTTTTTAGACTTTCACATTAAAAAAAGTGAGCGAGGAAGTTTGAGCTACGACAAACTTCAAGCGTAAGAATTTTCTGCCAATGTATTGGCCAACTTTTTGGTAAATCTCAATTCGATTAGATTTTTAGTTCCATAATTACAGCGAGTTTATTACGAGCTTGCGACGCGAAACCATAGGATTCTCAGGGGACGCCGCCTGAAGCCTGAAACATCGTCCTTGCCCATCCTTTGTTTTGTCCACTCGCTCGCACTAGTCAGCGTTCCGGCGGCGTCCCCTGAAAAATCCTGTGGTATCGAGTCGTGAGCTCGTAATAAACTCGCTGTAATTATGGAACTAAAAATCAAATGGAATTGAGATTTTCCAAAAAGTTAGCCAATAATTGGCAGAAAATTCGTTAAATTTTGTTGTAGCTCAAACTTCCTCGCTCACTCTTTCAATGTGAAATTCTAAAAACGTGGTTATTCATTGGGATTAAAAAAAACACTAGAAATTAACTTTTGACCCTTTTTGGATACTGTAGCCTCCGCTAGAGTGTCACAAATAAAACTCAAAACGAAATCTGTTAATTAGTTGATAAACGAATTACTTACGGCGAGTTCAATGTGAAAAAACATGGTTTCTTCAATTTAAAAAAGTCAGTTTTTATCTATTTACTGGAAAATTTGCAGCCCGAGAGAAAAACTGTAAATGGAGACTCAGGTTCATTTTTCAAGAGCTATCTAACTATATTTTTGGTTTTTTCAAATTTCGAATTTCACTTTTGATACCTGACGTCACAGCCTGGACAATAATTTTACTCGTTCTCGAGCGTCTGTCGCCTTCTTGTCCAGGACTCCTCAATTCGCACCGGGACTGTTTTCTTATTGCTAAGCAAGTTTTAAATCGACCTTCATTTTTAGTTGCAAACTGACCTCCAAAAAAATTTGCGGAGTGGGCCTGCACATTCCTAGTTACGCCCCTAAGCTTATTTACTCACCATTTCAAATCGTAAAGCTAACAATTTCGGTTAGTACTTATTGCAATACGAAAAATGAGATCAAACTCAACTACAAAACTCAAAATCACAATTCTTTGCTTCATCTAAAAAATAGTTATTTAAACATATTACGTGAAAAGGTCAGCGAATTAGAGAGTGACTCGCTTCATCGCGATGGATGTATGTATGAGCCCGCCCTTACTCGCTCTCTGATTCACAGGCCTTCTTCACGGAGTGCGACTTTGATTGGGCGGGCGCTTTGTCGTTTGGGCTTTTTGTCACGGATCCCATTTTAAGTAATTATTGTAGCTGATTGCTATATCTTCCTTTTTACAATTCGAAGTAGCAATGCTGACTTTAGGTTTTGTATACTTTAAATTACTACCTCATAAATTATAAAAATCTTTTCAAATTGTTGCATGTACAATGCGAATCAGTTAACTTCAAGTAAACAATACAGGAAAGTGAATCTGAGCATATAATAAAATAGCTAGAAATTCTAGATATAGTGTAATAATTACCAATTACTACAGATGTAGCCAGCCAGTACTAGGTATCTGTACTGGGCCAGTACTTTCTAGTGATTATCCGCAGTACAGGCGTGCTGCTGACGTACAAAAATGCCATTGAAACAAAATCTATTCATCCTCAAAAGTCAGGGACAACTATGGCTCTCGAATAGCCCTACCCCCACTTCTCGGTGTTTGCCGACACTTCTGGTGCTTACCCCCAGTTCTCGGCTATCTGGGCCTTATTTCGCTGGATGCGTGTGTTTGTTTAAAGTCTAGAAATACGAAATAAGAAGGGGGAGAGGGGATTTCTAAGAAAAGTGTATTGATACAAGGATTGATCCATTTTGAAAGGTCTGTATGGCGCAATATTCTAAAGATATGGATTAATTTAATACGGTATGGGCTGTGAATAAGTAGAACACATACACATAAATATGAAGTATAAAATTTCTTTATTGAAAAATGGTTCAAACTTGCAGATAAATTAAAAATATTTCAAACTTATTTTTCATAATTTTGGGGGCAATCACTTTGAAACCTCGCCCATGACAAAAAAATCTTATCTGATTGTAATATATATTTATATAAATATGCATATGTATATAATTTTTTTAATAATGAAAATAAATTAGGTAAAGGGAAGTATGTGATGGTCTAGGAATCTCAAGTAACAATAAATAATTAATTGCACTATCTGTAATATGTCTGTAAATTTATGCAGTTTCTTTATTTAATAAAAGTGAGTTACAGTGACTCTTGCTGAAGCGAAGGACGAATTCAAACTGACGCAGCCCTCAGGGGGGCAGGGTGGTTTACATTCCACGACGACTTCCTCTTCATAGTCTAACATTGAAAAGCGTCTATTTTTAGAGAAGTCATATTTCTTTTACGTAACCTGTTACAATTATATGAAAGAGAAGGAGGTTTAATGGATGGATATTTAGGAGGAGGTGGCTCTTGAAGGAGTACGACAGTGGGCCTTCTTTCGCTAGAAGCTCGTGTTTGTTTAAGTCTCGGAATAGAAGATAAGGGCTTCTTAAATTTTATACTGCCCAGTACTGGCGGAGGGTTAGCTCTATGATCGAGGTAGTATTACGTGGACATCATGAGTATTTGAAAAAAGAAAAAAACATGTTTAGAAATATTAGAGATATACAAATATCGCAAAAACAATTTTTGTCCGTTTTCTTTCTTTTCTTTGCAAAAAATTCCATGTTATATCTTTATGATAAATTGTAAATGTTCAGAAAAAAAACTTTACTTGCTTAACTTGTTATTCTCTCTGAAGAAATTTCTGACAAATAACTCTAAAAAGCTAACATTCATTCACACGTTATCTCTAAGACCGCTCGCTCTTATAGCTTTGCCTTCCTTGCTTCGCCTCGCCTTGCACGAATCGTCCTCAATCATCGCTTTGCCCCGCACTGCCAACCTCTGCCCACGCGACTAATACCTAATAAATATCTACTATTTAAATTATTTCCAATTTTCTTACACTTACTTTCTCTCCTATGTACAATCTTTCCTTCTCCATTCCTCTTCCCCCTTCCTAATCTCCTTGGCCATCTTACTTAATACCGCCTTCTCCCATATTATTGTTCTTTTCCCTCCTTTAATGCAACAATTCCTCCATACTTCCCCCACTCCTTTTCACCTCCTCATACTCTTCCAGCAAGTGCTCGACTTTTACATCCCCCTTCCCGAACAATTCACACATCATATTCTCTCTAGAAAGCCAGAACCTATTAAAAGCCTCCATGCATCCACATCTCATCCTCGCAATAAGCTCCTGACTTCCTTCACCTATTCCACCTTCCTTTCTTCATCGTAAATCCTTCTCGCTTCATCCATCTGCAATCCATTTGTTCTAAAATACCTTTCCCTTTCAATCCCCATCTTCCAATCCCGTGTTCTGTTCTTTTTCTCTCACCAGCACTCTCTAACCAGCTTACTCCCCACCCCCTTATTCTAAAATTTCTTCTTATATTTGAACACTCTGCTTCCCGTTATAATCCCTAGCTTGATTTGGCTGAACACTGCATTTAGCCCAATCAAGTCAAGTATGGATACTATTCAAATTTGTCCATTCTCAGGGTTGCCGAATTGGGCTTTCTACTTCCGCTTACCTGATAATGAATAACTTGGCTAACCATCATGATGCTTGTTATGTTCCAAGCAAATCTCACTTGGATTTCGTACAATACTGCTCTATGGAAAAATCGGTGGGGGAAACCGGATAATCCACAAAACGACGGAAAGCTTGGCTCTCGGCACTTTCCGAATTGACGTTGTACGACAGACATATTTCCTATTTAGTTGAACGAGATGTGTTTCTCAGCACGATGGGCAAATTTGTTCGATAATTATTCGAAAGTAACGAGAGACTAACTCATGTAAATGATCTGAAGATTAATTGAAGTTTCTTAGCGGGCCAGGACGCAGTTTTGGTTTCGTTATTTCCTTAAAATAACGTGGCGCTGAACATTTATTAAAGGCTGACATTGTACCTTAAATTAATCCTTTCTCAGCCCCCTTTTTGAGAGTGAATTTATTTCAAGGTGACAATTGGCGAGCAGGTGCATAATTTCAGCTGTTTATGCAAACATTTTTATAATTAATTACATGTAAAATTGAGTAGATACTTAAACTAAAATTGAAAAACTCTGAGGAAATTAACAACTGAATTTTACATAGAATTCCATAAAAAATAGGAGAATATATTACTTAAAATAAAATTCTGAAAAATTTGCTGTTGGCCTATGGTGCTAAATTAAATCTAAGGTAATTCCTTTCTCCAAGCGTAAAGTACTAGGAATATAAAATTTGCTCGATGTTATCGAGAGAAAATGACAAGGTTACCATTCGGTGCTAAGTCCCATAAGAGGAAGAAGCACAGACAACATCGGATACTCGTGTCGTTGGCTTATCGTACAATGTGTACGTTGATGCCTTTGTGCGCACTGCAAGCAACAGACTTTCCTTGAATTTGCTTGTTGTGCCAAGGGATAAGTGAGTGGCTTGTGTTCTTAATAACATAATCTGAATTGAGATAGGTAAAGCAAATCATTCAATTCTGACTTTATTTGGATTTCTTTTGCTGGTCTCAATCATTGATATTCAAAGGAATATGTATATGAAAGACATCAAACAGTTAATTAAAATTCAATACGCCTTGGCAACGGAATCCTTTGGATTTTAAAGTCAAAACTCCAGAGGTGTGCTTAAAATAATTTTGTATACATTGTATTGTGTATCTTGTTTCGCCTAAACACTGAGCCATTCCTACTCGATTTCATTTATTGTTTCCTTTACATTTACCTGTTGCTTGTCTAATTGGAAAATGAACTGAATTTAAATGAGAGAGTCAATTAATTCACACTTTACTGAGCTGCGCCAATGTTAGGGCAATAAGACCTGCACCTGACGGAAAATTTTATAATGTAGTCCCACCAGAACCTTCGAACTTGGATAATGCTATTGATCAAGTGCAGCGGAGTTCAGAATCAAGTAACTGCCCAGAAACTAGCCCTACCTTCAAGAAACCATCGCATTCGCAGAATGAGCTTAAACGAAACCGAGCGCGAAAAACTAAGAAGTCTAAGCATAAGGAAGGTGAACCACCTAGGCTTTTTTACACTGACCCCGATGATATCGCTATTTCTACGGGATCTGTAACTCCAGCAGCGGCGTTTGCTTCTATACAATACGATATTATGTACGTCGAAAATTTAATAACGACGTCGCTTCCAATGACGTGCACAAGAACGATTTCTAAGACCGGTATTCCGACTCTAAGACAAAGTAACACCTCGGCGGATACTACTACGGTTTTCACTGCCCAAGCAACAATAGTCAACTCTTCCGGTTCTTCAGGTATTAGGGAGGTTTTATCTACTCCTGCTAATAGGGACGTGCATCGCGGACACTCAACAGATAGTCGCGAATTGACGGAGGAACGATCCCAACACTTGAAAGTGAGAAAACTCTTAAAGCGACGGCTTCCAGATTTGATATTCAATTTTAAACTTCCATTCTCGGCTTTAAATAATCCCCTAGATGAATTAATCGCGTTACGTAATTCAGGCTTATATTTTAAGACTCACCCGTGGGACCACACAGCGGATTTGCATCCACATGGTCAGTTCGTAATGCCTCACGGTGATTCACACCGTTTTCTTCGAACCCTCAATATGCATTCGGTTAAAGTTTGTTTGAGAGATAAGAACATCTCACCTGCGAGGAATGATAGGGAAGAAACTCTCTGAAACCAATCAGTAAGGCCCACATTTAGTAGAAAATGGGGCAAGCCGACACTCCATCGCGTCAAGCACCACCAATCCCACCTCGCATAAATAGGAGGTTACCTCGCTTGCCTCGCACTCCATCTCAAGTTTCCAGCTTATGTTCGCGGAACGTTTCCCCGGAAACTGCCTTGCACAATGCTCCCTCTCCTGAATCGATATATGCAAACATAACTGCCGTAAGAGGTGGTCAATAGCGAAACCTGCAACATGATCAGGTGTATATAGTACCACCTGCTCATGACTCTTAAATATAGTGGCCAATACTATCTATTTTTGGAAAATACACTACGAGTCGAAAATATTGACCCAGTGATTGGATTTTCGAGACCTGCAGATCCGCATTTGCCCTTTCCACCCCCTTCATAGTATGTTGATCAACAACCACCTCCACACTACAGTAATAATCCTACACCACCCATTTTACATAATAACGATCCCTGCCAACATACTCATTCATTCACGAACTATCGTCGTCTATCTCAGCAACAACTCCCTTATCAATATAGTTATCTTAACCTACAGAATGCCTACCATCATCCTCAAATGCCCCCACAATGTTTTCGCTATGATCACCATATTGCAAAGCGAATGTACCACTGGAATTTGACGTTTCCCAGTAGAGACCTCACGGCCGCAGAATTCTTGGATCATTGTGAGAAAAAGAGCCACCATTACAGACATTAGTAAGGAGCATTTTCTCATTTTTATCGCAGATCTCTTGAAAAATAGGGCATATACATGGAATCACATGTACAAACCCACGTGGTATGATTGATTTAATTTTTCGTATGCCTTTAAGACCTTTTTTAGCATTCCGACTAACGATGCCGATTTGTTAGAAGAAATAGCTCTCATGGAGCAGAAGGATAAGGAGACTCCGCTGGACTTTGTGTTGAAAGTTCAAGATAGTTACGACAGGGTGCAACTGCGGCCATTGAAAAATTGGCAAATTGAGAAAATCTTAACTATGATGAGGCCTGATGTACAAAGAGCCTTTTTTACCTTGTATGTCCGGACTTACGCTGAACAGGTTGAACATATTTTTAAGCTAAATAAAATACAAACCAATGCCACAGAGGTAAGAAAATGTTCGAGGTAAACAAAACCCCTCACAAACTAGTCGCATCAACCCTCAACCATCCGCGTTTTCACAAACTCAGTCCCCATATAATCCGTGGTGTTTTAATTACGGCTATTAGGGACACCTTGTACGTGAATATACCAGGGAGAGAGCCCCAATGCTATGAATTAAGTGATGCATAACAGATAATAATGGTACAACTACTTGAACAACACAGAGATCAGCAACTAATGTGACAAAACAAGATGACAAGCAAACAAAAAACGATCCATTCCCTCAGTGAGACCTTTCCCCGTAACTGACGATAATGGCTGATGTAAAGGGGAACCTAGGCTAGAATTAAAACAAAACAGAATCAAATGAAGATCCAGAGAAAAGCTTAACAAAAATAATAACAGAACATTTTCATCCAGTAGTACAAGTCAACACACATGTCAAAGTCCGTCCAGGGATCGTGATCACGCAATTAATCTGAATATTAAGGAGCACCGATCACCAAAGAATGAATGTGGTGAGATCAGTGCACATGTTCGGGAAATCGTAAAATTAAACAGATTTATTGGCAAAGAATCCCAATGAGTTAGTTGGTCAAAAGAAAAAAAACATTTTGTATGTGTGTATAAATACATTGTTTTCATTGCTGATGCATTAATGTTGCCTAAAGGCGATAAATGAAGGCTAAAGGTTACTTGGTTTATTTTGTCCACAAAAGAAAAGAAAGCTCTTTTATTTTATGTTGCGTTTGTTTGATTTAATTTTTTTTTCGTATGTATAGCTGTGAACGCAATTTGTCTCTGCGGGGTGCAAGACTCTAACTTGATAAATTTTCGTCGGATTTTTTTAGTTTCCTCGCTGGCCACAGACTGGGGAGAGAGGACGTAATATTGCACGTCAATTTCCATCCGTCGTGCAGAAAGGAAGTCACCTATCTTACATATATTAAAATGTAAACAGACACATGAGGTAAATTGCGTTCAGCCAAATCAAATCAAGTACGGATACTGTTCAAGTTCGTCCATTCCCAGGGTTGCCGATTTGGGCTTTCTACTTCCGCTTACCTGCTAATGAATAACTTGTCCAACCATTATAAGCGACCGCCTGAATCTGCCAGTCACACTTGAGTGAAAAAGGTTGTTATGTTACAAGCCAAATCTCACTTGGGTTTCGTGCGAGACTGCTCTATGGAAAGATTGGCCTATCTACCGAAACCATCGCATATATTTTGTACGCAGTATTCGTTAGCGCAATTCCTCTATAATTTGCCTGTCTCTCCCTATCCTCTTTCATATACAGTGATACGATCAACCTCTCCCTCCACCCTCTGAGAATTCCCCCTCCATACTTTTTCACTTCCCCCTTTCTGCCTCTGCCTTACCTCTTGTGTGCCAAACAGCCACGCTTCTTTCTCTACCCTGTCCATCCTGCTGGCTTAGATTTTTTCAACTTCCTTATCTGTTTCTCTGTCTCCTCGTAATTCAGATCCTCTGCATCTATCTTCCTTGTTATCTACTGAAATGTTTCCTCTGCTGAAATTTTGAGTTAAGGGAATATCTCTCGACGTTAAAACGAACCCATGTAAATGATCTAAAAATTAATTAAAGCTTCCTAGCGGGCCGCAACACGGTTTTGGTTTCGTTATTTCCCTTAAATTACGTGCCTCTTAACATTGATTAAATCCTGACTTTGTACCTTGAATTAATCCTTTCTCAACCTTCTTTTTGAGAGGGAATTTATTCCTATGTGACAATATATGTCGTAATTCTAAGCAGCAGCATTAACATTTATAGACAAAATACTCGGAATCAATTATTATTTATTTTTGAAATATCTTTTTTGCTATATCTTTTTATAGTGTAGCCACAGTGGGTCTTAAAACAGATTTCTGGATTCGTTGGTATCTCTACATAATCGTCACCAGTCAACCACGTCTTAATTTAACACGTTTTTGCGGTAAGTTCTGGGCCTAATAACCTTGTCCTGTATTGCAATGACGAATACTTCCATTTCTGGATACAGAACACCCTTTTTGCAGCTATCGCCTTGATGTAATTTTCGAAATCGTTCAATAACTCTGCGGTCCCTAATTTCCCTCTGGTTAAATACCCAATTCTGCATTTACCTAGTCCGAACTCTCTCTGGATATCATTGGAAAACTCCTTCGTGACATTGTTCATTTTTCATTGTTCACGCTTGATTTTAGTCAATGTATGCCACGTGCAATTTCCTTGGGTGTTTACGACCTTCAGTCATGGCAACAGCGTCTGTAGTGACTAGATTTTTTGAGCATAAAACCTGACAACAGATCTGGGTGTTCGATGATCTTCTAAAAATACCTTGCCAACTCATGATGCATACTTGTTAGGTACTTTCAACAGAAATTGTGCACCATGTCTGGACCTAGAGTTTTCCAGTTACTGTCCCTTTTCAAGCTTGCTGAAACATCTAAAGCTGTGATATTAGTTAGCTCCATTTCAGGGCTATTGCTTTCCCTTACCTTATACAGTCGGAATCACGCAGTGTCAAAATTTCATCTGTTTTTTCCCAAACACCCGATCAATAGTTAGTCGTGACTTTCATTTGAGGGACTTTAGTGTCTTGCTGGTTATTTGGCTTTACATTCAGTTAACGACAGGACCTTCTTTCATCTCTGCGTTAGGTTTTATTTGATTTCCTTCGTAAACTATTTTTTTCGACGCAGTCTGGCAGTAAAAACATCAAGTATCTGCCGTTGGGAGTCTCGAACCTCATCCAGCATTGATGCTGTTAATGTCTCGATGTACTGAGGGTGGATGATTTTAGCAACATGGTTTATTAGCTTTCTGGTTCTATTTTCTTTTTTATATTGACTTAATCGACCCAATTGGCACCTTACATTGCTGACATTCATATCCAATCTGATCTTCCATGGTGGAGCTCAATCCCTTCCTGGGACAAATACTGCATTTGTAGGCCTAATTTGGCAGCCCAACGTTCTAACGGTTGCCACAGCTGCACAGTATGCAAGGGTTTGCTTAAAAATTCCTTTGAACGTGTTGTAGCTTTTCTGGGATTTTTTTTTCTTCAAAACTTTACTCGGATAAACCCAATTTATTATCGTAGCCACGGACTGAGTCAAGTATCTGATGAGATAAGAAAGTTATAAGTCCATTTATTGCAATGTTGAAATATCTGGCGATGATGTTGTAAATACAAAATTACGAGCATGGCGTAGTTTTTAGTTCGTCTTTTACCGCTGTTATACTGAAATAACGGCCGCGAGCGTTGGATGTTACTATTTTTACCTGTGGATGCTTTCTTGTAGCAACCATAAGCCACTCCATAGATTTATAGTCACTTGATTCCTGATTGCCAAGAAAGTTTCTTACAATGCGACAGGTTTTTAATGAAACCGCCTTCCGAGTTGCTGCCAATACCCTACTGACTCCTAAATTTTCAAGCTTTCAAGTTCATGTTGCATGCATATTGTCTGTTGCCGAAATCACAATAGGATAAATAAATGCATGATTCACATTCCTCCATATGGTCTTTACTTCATGCCTCAAATCGCTATACTTGTGGATCTTGGTAGTATAGGTTGACTGCCAATTTCGATCAAGTGGACAAGCAATGTCGATCATGGAGACTCTTCTACTTTTTTTTCTCGCATCACGATGTCAGCTCGCTTGGTTCAAATGTAATGATCCGTTTGGATGGTAACATCCCAATATAAGATCTAATCTCCGTTTTCGAAAACAAGCATTGCAATTTATCTATAGAAAGGCATTCATTCTGTTAAGATTCCTAGGTTTAGGGAAAGTTGTTGATGTATAATGCCTCCCACATCATTATGTCCATACGCATATATCTCTGAGCCATTACGAGACGATTATTCTTTCTTTTCAAAATGTTACTCGGGTGAACCCGGTTTTTCATCATAAACATGGACTAAATGAAGTAGCTGATGAGATGATGATGATGATATAAGTTAATTTAATGCGGTGTTTGAAATCTCTTGCGATGATATTGTAGATACAAAATTATGAGCATGGTGTATTCTAGAGTTCGCCTTTTACCGCTGTTATACTTAAACAGTGGTCGCGAGCGTTGGAGGTGACAAAAGGCACCTCTGGATGCTTTTTCAGAGGTACCGTAAATATAATAATAAAATGACATTTATGTATTAATATGAAAATTAATCAATAAAACAAATTAATATTTTTTCAAACTTTTACTCCAGTGAACCCAGTTTTTCATCATAGCCACGGACTAAGTCAATTGACTTACAAGATTAGAATATTATAAGTTAATTTAATATAATGTTTTGAAATCTTTTGTAATGCTTCTGTAGATACAAAATTACAAGCATCGTGTAGTTTGGAGTTCGTCTTTTACCGCTCTTATACTTCAACAGCGGTCGCGAGTGTTGGAGATCACATCAACCACCACTGGATGCCATATGCCCACATATTCCAAGCTAAGTTTTTAAATATAAAGCTGCTATTCCACTTCCATTTTGATAGCAGCTATTTCAAGAGCCGAAAGCAATCTGTTTACAGATATTGATCGTTTTTGATCTGCCAGATTCTGTCAAATCATTCTTGTGGCTAGCTCTGGGTATTTAATTAAGAAAGGTCTACGATGTTCTCTTTTCACACTTTGCCCACATTTCTCTGCCAAAAAACAAAGGCGCATAACATCTTCGTTTAAATGGTGTGGCCATTCAAATCGCCTTTTTGGTTGATGAACCTCTACTACTTTCATTTGTTGTACAAGGGCATCCGCCTCTTTGAGGATGTGATGGTGCTGGTTCATGAACAGATTGAGGTAGAACATCAATTGCTCCTGCTTGACCGTATGACGCGGCTTCCTCTAACTAATATTCATGGCCACCGTTTTTCCATGCCAAATGAACCTGAAGTTTAATCTCTATTGCTCGGTTTTCTGTGATGGGCAGATTAGTCCTGATGTTCTTCACCTTAGCGATAAGATCTCTTAGTGTGGCATTCTTCATATTAGGATACTTTGCAGCAAATTTCGTCTTTCAATTGTATCTTTTTTTAATTCTCGTTTCAAACTTCGCACTTTCGCAATAGAGACGCGCCAAGTCCTCTTTCATTGTGGTATCCCATTTGATGCTCTCCTACGGTATTTCTGTCAAAGTGGTTGGCTGCAAATAGCGAACGCTAGCCAAAGCATCCTCAGCAGACAAAGGTGATGTTTTACTGTTTATTATTTGTCGCAGATGTTCTTGCTGGCCACCTGTTTAATTAGTAAGATCTTCCTGACCATCTTGCAGCTCACCATTACCACCGTCCCGCATATTGTGGCCCCAGCGGCTGCTCAAGGAGCGCCCGGACGATCTTTGGTAAGCGATAAGCGTTTCAAAAGCTTTAAATTACTCTCCATTATTATTTATGGGTGTTGATGTTCTGCTTACTCTCTCTCCTCTTCGATATCTGCCTGTCAGGTATGGGAAACCCTATTATTATATTATGACTGTTATATGAAATGTCAAGTATTAAAATTTTAAGCTATTATACAGTGCTTTAATTGGCCGAAGTTCATATATAGAGCGTATTTCTGTCTCAAGTTTATATCTTATGAAAGAAGGATATTTCATGATGGATTATAAAATGTTGTGAATTGATGTTCTATATCAAACTTAAAAGTTTATGAAGTAAAATTCTTTAATAATGAAATTCTTAAATTCTAAATAAATCTACGATTTTTAAATGTTAAAATAAATAAATTATGAAGTAATTTTTTCAGACCAAAATGTTATTTTTCTTAGCAATAGATACGAGTACATTAGTCTTTTAATATTACTTTCTCTTCAGAAAATAGCAGTTTGACAAAAATTTTTAACCCATTAATTTCCTACTAAAGGTTATAGCTGGATGAGCAAGCAAAAAATGACCCCAAAGGTAATCAAATGTTGATTCAGCCATTTTAAAGCATACAATAAAGAAATCCTAAAATTCCAAACCGTTAGCTGCTATACTTGATAAGCTAGGGGGGAGGGCATCAGTTTTCGTTTTCATTTTTTTCTCTGTTTCTATCTTTTAAAAGAAAATCTGAAAAAGTCTCAGGACTTCTTTTAATCCTTCGCAAAGTGCATGATTTTTTTGAGAAATGTTAGCGGGAAATGCAAACTGAAAGAAAGTTTAACATTTTTGTGCAATTTTTGTATGTGATAAAACTAAATTTCTAACTCAGTTTTTCAACAAAGAATAATCGCCCAAAGATCTATTATTTAAAAATTTTTTTAGATTTTTAAATTTGCGGGATAGTAGTGTAAAAAATTAGAAGCAGTAATTTTCACATATTGCAATCCCTGAGTTCCATTGATACCTGAATATATTCATATAATACAATTATATAAATGTATTTATATAGATTAGATACACTATATACACATAATGTACATTAATACATGCATTGTAACAGAAAAGATGCAGAAAAGATGCAATGGGTACTTTCGTAAAGAGATATACTATGTCGAAACTCACTATGATGTCTTGGGCGAAAATTCTTGCATATGAATTCCACTACCGTGAACGTCTAGTGATGGAAATGTTTCATAGTGCTGGTAATATTATCGTCCCATATTGTCATTCAATTTCACTACAGCAGCTCTATAAAAAAAGTATCTTTCTTTCCATTTTATAAAAATCGTTAAACTGTGGTACCTCTGAAAATGTTCTTTCAGTTTTCTTCATGATTTTAAACAAAGCGAATGTCCCTGACTTTACGTCAAAAACTAACTTCTCAAATTATTTAGAAATTTCTGTTTGAATTTAAACTTATTTGTCTCTGTTTTTTTCTACTTTTTAACTTCCTTTCGACCTATTAAAGTATGTGCTTCTGTTCAACGTACGAGTTAAGTTTGAGAATACTATGTTTCTGGAATTACGGAGTATTTTTACTACGGCCACTACCACCTTACTTGTCCGCAACGAAACAGGAATACCATACCAGAGAGGGAACTGATACAGGCAAGGCAGATATAGGCGAAGAGAAAAACAGAGAGCACGAGAAGAACGAATAGATAGAGAGAGAAAGGTGCTGCAGGACATAGAAACACTAAGTTCATGCATGATTACTTTTCTTTTAATCTTGTTGGTTTAAAAAAATGTTGATTAAATATCTGGCACTGAGCAGGGCCCCCATTTTTAGCCGAAACGTTTGCCAATTTAACTTTTATAAAATAAACTTTTTTATTTGGATATATTCATAAAAACCTAATGCAAATATAAAAATTCTTCGCAACAATAAAGTGAATAGAAAGTTTCCACTATTTATCCCGTATACGAAACGAAGATAATATCTCTTATAATAAGAAATATATAAAATTTTATCTAATATGAGATATGATTCGAACAGTTTCTTAGGGGCCCTGGAAAGCGAGTCGAAATCGTAAAAATAAGATTCAGGCCTAACGCTGAAGCCATTTTAACTGATTTTTTATATAAATACTCTAAAGAGTATAAAGACTCGGTGCAGGCCGCTTTTTGGAGAAAAGGTCTATTTTTTATGTAAAAATTAAAAGATAGAAATTTTCTTCGATAGCATAGTTGTATTATTGTGTTCCACTATTCACCGAAGCAGGGGGCAGGTAAGGCAGTTGAGGCTCCGGATGCAAAAATGAGATATTGAATTATTTTGCTGGAGTGGGGAGGCCCTTGAGCATTTGGAAATAAAGTCTCGAATTTTAATTTTTAAGATATATATCCACAATGAAAATTTAATTCAGAAACCTTTTCTTCTCATAAATAAAGATGTAGCTTTTTTATTTTTCGAATTATTTACGAAAAACTGTTTTTTTCTCTGAATAAAATGTTTTGCATTGTTACATTTAACTCGCAACCAATTAGGAATTTTTAATATTTTGCGATTAAAGTGATTAGAAATATGCATTATCATGTTCTTTTTCTCTTATGTAAATGTTTCAATATTGCCATTTCCAGAGACATAAACTTCATAAAAGTCCTAAAAGTAAACAATCTCTCTACATTTTTTTTGTTTTTGGCGTGTCCTTGGTCTGACCTCTATTTGTAAAAATGCTTACACACGCTTTTAGGTTGTTTCTTCACCAAAAATTAAATATATCAGTTTAGTTAAGTCTGTTCTGCTTAGCACAGCACATCGTTAAAATATTATATGATATATAAAATCTGTTCGATTAAATTATCCTAATAGATATACAAAATTTGACGATAAATGCAGAAACCTTTTGCTGCAATATTTGCTAAAAATCAGACTAGATTTTACTATTTTCATTTTGCAATGGAGGAACATAGCGGAACATTTGTAATGTTTACTACTCCAAGTAGTAACTAGTAACTACATGCCGAACTACAAAATTCATTGGAAGAAATTTTTAAAATGTTACATTTATTTCTGCAGAAGATTGCAATATTTGCAAAGGACTATAGTAACGTCGAGAGAGAGACCGGCGAACTGATTCAGTAAGCGACTTAGTAAAAATTGGTGCAGTCAGATTAGCAGACATATTTATTATGGGATTTTGAACTCTTTCGCACTATCATATTTATTTAAATTGCAATTGTACAGCACAATCGATTATATATAGTTTATACATTATTATATGCATACAGGAATATTATATTATAAGCTGAAATAGAAAAATATTATTAAAGTAAAGCTGATGCGAATCGAACACGGGTCTCCAACACGGCAACATGGCGATATTCCATTCGGCTAAACTAGATAATGTGATCCAGAAATGTATCGCCCTTATGAAGTGAATGCTAGCACTCAAATTGATTTACATTAAATTATTCTATAATTGTTCACAGTTATGGTATTTTTAACATTCTAAGCACTATATCTTAACGCAATCAAATATCTTAATATCGAGGTTGAAAAAGTTTTATTTGTTTATTTAGCAAAAAACACGAAATTTCGAATGACATAAATTCTTCATTTCATATTTCTACACAGAAACCGTCGTTGGATTTTTATAATTTGTGAATTTCTTGAGTCCATGGAAGATAATCTTCAAAATAAATGTATAGATTTTTTCAAATTCAAGATGGCAGCATTCAATATGGCCGCTTAAAGCCCAAAATTTGTTGCTTATTTCGATATTTTTCTTATTTTTAAACATTTTTTATGATAAATGTTTACCAAATTGCGAATAAAGGGGTTTTTTGTCCGCTGGTTACGAATATGTTATTAGTTTTCACAATTTCAAGATGGCTGATCCAATATGGCGGCCAAAAATTTCGAAAATTGTTCAATTTCTATGAAAGTCAGTACATAGGGGTTTTTTTGGGTCGCTGATTACGAACTCGTGATCAGTTTTCACATGTTCAATATGGAGGATCTAATATGGCGTTCAAAAATGTCAAAAATTGTTCAATTACTATGAAATTCGGTTTACAGGGTTTTTTAGGTCGCTGATTACGAGTCCATCATCTGTTTTTACAAATGCAATATCACGCATTCAATAAGGCTGCTAAAATAAAAAATTTATTTGATTATTTTTTAAATTAAGTAAGTTCAAAGTTTTTTAATCGCTGATCATATGTTTCTTAGCCGCGAAATCACGTTGCCCCTAACACCGCGTGGAGGTTAACGTAATTTAGTGCGCCTAACTCAGTGTTAGATTCAGAATGGGATCCAGAATCAGAATGACCAGAATCATCTATTTTAGGGACATAAATTGCATTATAACCCCCGCTTTCGCACTCTTTAAACAAAATTGTAACCAAACGAATAAACTGTTGTATTTTATTTTAGGAAGTAACTGTTATCTTTTGCATATGGATAAAAATAATTTTTTAATCAGAAATGATTATGATGTGAAAGATGAAAATTTACATGTAACCTATATGACTTGCACAAGAAAAATTACTTAGGATAAGTACATAAGTAGGCTCATACTCCTCCCTATAAATATGTTTTGACAAAAATGATGTATTCTGTGCACTAGTACATTCAATATGGTACAGTATACAATAGTGCATTCAGTAATAAGCTACCCGGCAATTCTTATATACCAGATTTCATAAATACTGAAATACTTTCGATAATTTTGAACAACATATTTGGTCCATTATGTTGAATTTGTAAAAACAGATAATGGATTCGTAATCAGCAACCTGAAAAAAAATCCTGTAAACCAAATTTCACAGTAATTAAACAATTTTAGAAATTTATAGCCGGCATATTGGATCCGTCATGTTGAATTTGTGAAAAATGATCATGGGTTCGTAATCAGCGACCCAAAAAAACCCTGTATAATGACTTTCATAGAAATTGAATAATTTTCTAAGTTTTTCGAGACAAAACTTAAAATTTCAACCAGCAAGATGAATTTTAAACAGATATGTGACTCGCGCCGAAGAAAGGGGGCTTACTCTGAAAAGCGAGATTTTTCAGGGCGAACTCAATTATTAGCAATAATAACGCTCGGATTTTTTCCCCGATGGTTTCATTAAAAAGAGCAGCTCAAAAACTATCGAAATGTGTATAACCTTGATTTCTATTTTTTTATCGTAAGCCTTCTTTCTTCGGCGCACGTCACATACGATGAATCTTCAGATAAAAAAATTAATTTTAACCAAGTTGGTCAACATTCAATGAAGTAATTAAATTTTCAACAAATCAGATTAATTTTGTAAAAAAAAACCATTTGGAGCAAAATGCATGATTTTTGAGTGAATATTGTAATTTTTAAAAGAAAAATACGAGTTCTTGACCAATTTTTAATAATAATTAGAAGCAATATGCATAAAAAGGAAGCAAATATAAAAAGAGCCAGAAAGGAGATTAATCAAAGCAAGAAAAAGAACAGTTTAGAGAAAAGCTCAGAAATATCAAAATGGGAGAGGAAAATGTGTACGAGGATATAAAAAAATGATAGGAGAAATAAAATAGGATTAGTGTGCACAAGAAAAAAAGAAGCGAGTGAAGAAGGGAATGGAAGTGGGTGGGATGAGAATTTTAAACAGAAAAAGAAGGAAGTCAGAAAGGAATTAAAAAAATGGAGAAAAGAAAAAAGTAGTGGAGAAGAATATTGGAAAAAAAAGTATACTTAGTTGTGTGATCAAAAGAAAGAGGAAGAGAATAAAAAGTTTAAGGAAGAGGAGGAGAAGGCAAGGACGAAAGAAGAAGTCTGGAAGGTACTTAATAGAAAGAAAAAAAGAAGAAAAAGAGTAAACCAGGATATTGAAATGTTATAATGAAAAAATATTTTATGGATTTGCTAGGAGGTGTAGAGAGAAAAGTTAGGAAAGGGGGCAAATATGGTTGCGAATGAAATGAAAAAGAGGACATAACAAAGTAAGAAATAGTCAAGGTGTTGGGAATAATGAAAAATGGAAAGGCACCTGGTATCGATGAGATTCCAACTGAAGTCTTGAAATACGAGGGGACGGAATTAAAGAAATAGGCATGGATAACGTGTAATAGGGTATGGAGAGGAAAGGGGTGGCCATAGTTATGGAAAGAAGGAGTAGTGTTGCCCATAGTGAAGAAAGGCAACGGAGAGGAGGTTAAAGATTATAGGGGTGTGACGCTGACGCAAATATTATATAAAATATATATTCAAATGTTTTGTAGGAGAGATTAAAGAAAGAAGTTGAGCAAAAAAAGATAGAGCCATCGAACCAGTCAGGGCTCAGAAAAGGAATGGGGTTGATGGACAGCATATGTGTTCTGCATTATCTGATAAATAAAAGGATTAAAAGGGAGAAAGGGGAAATAATAGCAATATTCGCGGACTCGAAGGCGGCATTTGACTCCTTGGAAAGAGTTGAGATAGAAAAAGTTATGGTGAAAAAAGGTTTTATGGTTAGTGAAAGGAGCCAGGCAAGGTTGTGCTCTAAGCCCACTTTTATTTAATATATTGATCTCAGACCTATGAGAAGAAATAAAGAGAAAGAGTTGGGGAGGAGATAGGATGGGAGCGGAGAAGATATATACGATGGCATTTGTGGGCGATATAATGTTGATGGCAGAGGCTGAAGAAGGGATGAAGGGCCTAATTCATGGAATGAAGAAATACTTAGATAAGGAAAATTTAAATTTAAATGTAGGAAAGAGAAACATAATGAGGTTTAGAAAAGGACAAAGAAGAAAGAAAGAATGGACTGGAAGATGGAAGTGAGTAAAGTTAGGATAAGTAAAGGAATTTAAATATTCGGGATATACCTTGCCATCAAATGGAGAAGATAGAGCTCATATAAAAGAAAGGATAAAAAAGCAGCAGTAATAATGAAACAGGTATGGGGGGTAGGGAAAAGAAGATTCAAGAAAGATTGGAGAAGGAGCATGTGCTTATTTAATACGCTAGTATGGCCGGTATTAGGTTATGGAACGGCGATATGGAGGTGGAATGAAAGGAAAGAGATTGAGAGTTTACAAGAAAGGTATATAAGGTAGACGCTATGTTTAGACTGGGGTATATTGAGATATATGGGGAGAGAAATAGCACAAAGGGATAAATTGAGTACTAGAGCGGGTAAAAGGGAATAGAAATTTGAGACGAAATTAAGGGAGTGAAAGGGAGGGGAGTTAAATAAAAAGTGTTTAGAGGAGGTAAAAGAAAGGAGAAGGAGAGCGGTATAACTTACAAGATGAGAAGCAGGATGGAGTTAGTTTTTAATGTAAGAGATATAAGAGAGGTGGTGGAGTAAGCTATGACGAATTGGAATCAAAAGACAGGGAAAGACAAATAATGAAAAGATGGGGAATGATCCAGGAATCAAAATATAATAAATAATATAAGATGATAAAAAGGGAAGGAGTACTAATGTATTAAGAGAAAGGATAGTGTGAGAGAATATGAACCAGAATAGCAAGATTTAGATTGGGAAACGGGCTAAGGGAGTGGATATGTTTGAAATGGAAGAGAAGAGAAAGTGCAGAATGTGTGAATGGGACGAGGAAACATAGCAGCATGTATGAAAAGGTTGTAGAAGAGGAATGGGAGATAAGTGAAGCTGGAAAGAGAATGTGGTAAAGATGCTAGGGTACGATGGTTTGGGGGAAGAGTGGATGAAGGAGTTGCAGGGGGCTGGAGGGGCGAATGGAAAGAATGAAAGTTTAAAAATGGCAAAATAAGCATGAGATACAAGAGAAGTGAAGGTGAAGGAATAAGGAAACGCTCGATCTCTTGCTTCGATCGCTCGATAACTCTTCCGACAGTAAAATTGCGCTAAATTAATGTAAAAGTAAGAAGATACAAGAATTGATGTAAATAGTTATAAATATTGTAAATGGACAGGATAAAATAATATAAAGTTTCCAAATGATCATATAAGAAAGGATGCTCATGTAAACCCTTAGGGAGCACAGTATGAATAAAGAAGAGTATTAATTTTGTACCAAAAAGACGAATTTTTAACAAAATACATAAATTATACAGGCCGACAAGATTTTGATCCCGAAACTGGAATATACATTTCCGAAGGTTTTTTGTATGCTGAATCCGAATCTGTGGTCCAAATTTCTCAATTAGCTCTAGTTTCCGAGATATCCTAACCTAAAAGTGCAAAAAAGCAATTTTTGCTTATATTAGAGGTTATGTAGCATCAACTTTTTTCATTCAATCAAAAACCAATAAACGCTATTTTAAAGTATAAGTCTCGCCCTTTCGAATGCCGTTGAGTTTGTTAAAATATCTGTTGCTTTTGCTAAGATATCAAATTTTTAAGTTTTTATGTTTGAAAGTTTATCTCTATTTAGGGCAAAAATCGCTGTTTTTGCACGTTTAGGTTAGGATATTTCGGAAATCACAGCTAATTGAGAAATTTGGACCTCAGATTCGAATTCAGCATGCCAAAAACCTTTGGAAAAGTATAATCTGGTTTCTGGGCCAGAGGGTCGACCTGATTTTGTCGGCATGTGTTATTAACCAAACAGTTGAATGAAGTTGAAGTTTAAACAACCACTTACATGAGAGAGTCAAACTTTTACTTAAAAACACATAAATTTTTTAACAAAATATATGAACTTTCAACTATACAGATAAATTTTCAAGTAAAATGCAGAACCCTCAGTTAAAAATGACTTTTCAACCAAATTGATCAATTTTCTACAAAGTAGCATATTCTTAAACAAAAGAAATGAATTTCTTCTCAACGATTCTCAATTATTACAATTGCAAACAGTTACTGCGACGAAAATGATTCAAGATGCAAAACATTTTTATTTTTGTTTAGCTAGTTAAAAGTGTTATTATAAATTTTTATGTTCAATAAACAATTCAATTGTTTAGTGGAAAAAATTATTTTCAAAAAAACTGACTAAGATTTCGAAAACCGAAACAAGAAATTTGTAATCAAGGGACTATTTTTGACCTTTTGAACAAAAGTTATCTTGGGGACCTATGTATTAATGCATGCGGAAGTGTTACTGGCGACTGCATCGATTCCAAAGATCTGTGTTTACTAGAACAACGGGGGGGGGGGGGGGGGGGGGGGGGGGGGGGGTACACTCTACCCTTATTTCTAGGCGCTCTATTAATTGCGAGGGGCTATTCACTAAAAAATTCTCATGATGACCATCGACTAACTTATCCGAAATGCTAAAGTCGTGCGTATAGCCGTCAACAGTCGTCAGTCGAAGCTTTGATTAGTCTTTGGTAGTGTCTGCGCATTCTCCTGTACTTCGCGGCAAGCTGGTGGAACTCGGAAAATTGATCACGATTGCACTCTTACGGAAGCGTTTGCTGTGATCATGCGCCAAACATATTTGTCTCGATCATCGTTCTGTTTCGTTCGCAGTATCGTCCGCACTATTTGTCTCGATATTTGTTATCTGATCCAAATGGATGCAATTATAACTTTCAGTTCAATAAGACCATGTTGGTCTATAGTTTCTGAGGTCGCTGAATCAGAATCCGATGGCCGTTTGGCCCCATCAGGTCAGGATTTTTTTAACCTGAAAAATCACCCTAAATCCCTGTCGGACCGAATGTAGCCTCTACAAAGTACCCTTAAAAACCCCACTGAATCCCTCTTCGGCTCCTTCTTAAAAAACTAAAAAAACAGCAAGATCAACATTTAAATGGTCGAAATTCGGATTTTACGTTAAAATTTGAATTAGAAACTCACGGAGTAATCGCAATACTTTTTCTTGCAGCGTTAAAAACTTTTTAAAATAACACATCTATCATTTACACGGGCCGAATGCTGCTTCAAGTGCATCTTCTTATAGTAGCAGCAAAGATATTTTATCTAGACCTAGACCCTAAAAATATTCTGTTTATTATTATTATTTTAAAATTGATTGATTTCTCGTGCGGTTGTTTTGAAAGGATAAATTTTTGAGATAATAAGTAAATTAATTTAAAAAAATTCTTTTCATACATTAGAATTGTAGAGAAATTTCAAAAATTATTTTTTTTAATATACTTAAAATTTAAATGAAATTGAGATCAATTTAAGAATTACATACAATTAGTTACATTGCAAATTTTAGTAAAATGTATATGCATTTGAAATTTAAATAAAATTTAGTTAAATTCAAAATTCAAATAAAATTTAGGTGAATTTAAGAATTAAATCAAGTTTAGTTAAATTAAATTAATTTCTCGTCTGGTTTCTTTTAAAAGAGAAACTTTCGAGATACTAAGTAAATAAGTTTAAAAAACATTACATTCATACTTTAAGATTTATTGTAGTACAATTTTAAAAATTATTTTGTAAAACTAAATTTATAAATTAAATACAATTTAGATAAGTTCAAAAAGCAAATACAATTTAGTAATAAATCGAGCATCATTTAAATCATTATGAAGTAAATGAAATGTGATATAGTATTGAACTTAACAAAGTTTCGTTTCATTGTATTTTTTATTCTTAGTTTCTAGTAAGTACAATTAAAAGTTTATGTACAATACGCATTCTAACCTTTTTATTGGGTACAGATATGCGGATTGTTTCTTGGTTTCAAACAATGGAGAAATTTCAAATAAGCTGGAGAAATTAAAAAAATTCTTTCTTATTTTTACAATAATTAGGTCAATTCAATAAAAACTCAAGAAAGTCGTTAAGACAACGCTGCGATATCAGTGAGAGGAGTCCAGCAGTGTCCTCGAGGTTACGAGACCAGGTGTCATTAGACATACAAATTATTACATATATTTATTTAAATTTATTTGCCAATTTTTAAGTTTATTTTCAAACTTCGAAGGCAAAATACTACTTGAGCTATTATGAATGCGCTTGAAGTCACCTTCAGTAGAAGTTAATAACATGCTTTTTCCTTTTTAACGCTGCAAAAAAAGTATTGCGAGTACTCTGTGTGTTTCTAATGGAAATTTTAACGATTTGAAGGTTGAACTTGCTTTTTTTTCTTAGTTTTTTTTAAGAATTAACCGAAGGGGGACTCAGTTGGGTGTTCAAGGGTACTTGGTAGAGGCTCCTTTCAGTTCCTTTGGTCCGCCAGAGAATAGCCAAAATGGCCATTTTTTTCGTAGACAATGTAATGCGGCCACATTTTTGCAGATTTTTTGGGTCACTGAATTTCAGTATAATGTTGATTAATCCCTGTTAAGTGTCTTTCTGCTCCTAACCTCAAAACCATCAGACGTAACTTCAAAACTGCCTCCAATTAGCCAGAACAAACTATCTTCCGGTTGTAGGGGCAAAATAAGCCCAAACGAAGTTATGTCATGTTTTTTGGGTCACTGAGTGTGAATCCTCAGCTTTTTTTCGGAAAGGTCCAGTCCATCCCTAAACTCAAGATATTCCCTTCCAAAATTACCAAAATTACTCCGTTTTTGACTAAACTTCGTAAAATTGTAGTTCTAAATGTCTCGATCAAAAGTGTCATGGGGCACGCAGTCCGAAAATGGACAGTTTTCGAGTTATAGAGGGTTAAACATCCAACCCGTTCAAGAAAAATGACCAAATATCTCGAAAACTGCAGCTCTGATAAAAAAATGTTCCCTATGAAAGTTATTGGGATCTCACGGGGAAATGCAAAGAAAGTCATGAACTTAAGACACAGGTCATTTTTCAAGGTCATTCAATGTGAACTTGTCATTTATTGCTAATATTCAGAAAATAAAGACAAGATATAAAGAGGAAATCAATAAAGAACCCATAAAGGCAAGAAATGAGAATGACTTAGTCAATAGCCAGCCAATGAAGGAAAATCATGAGAAGGATGTTGTCAAGCCATGTCCTTCTCTCACTTGCCTTCATTGGCCGGATATTGTCTAAATCAAGCTCATTTCATGCCTTCATTGGCCAGATATTGACAAAACCCTGACAAATCTTGCCTTGATTGGCTAGATAATGACTAAATCTCGCTCATGTCTTGCTTTCATTGGCTAGATAATAACTAAATCGCACTTATGACTTGCCTTCATTGGCTGGCTGTTGAGTAAGTCATTCTCATTTCTTGCCTTTATGGGTTCTATATTGATTTCCTCTTCATACCCTGGCGGACCGAAGGAACTTAATGGAGCCTCTACAAAGTACCCGTAAAGACCCCGTTGGGTTCCCATTCGGTTCCTTTTTAAAAAACTAGAAAAAACAACAAAATAAACATTTAAATTGTTGAAATTCGGATTCTACGTTTAAATTGCCTATAGAAGGTCACGGAATAATCGCAATAGTTTTTTTTTGCAACGGTAAAAAGTTAAAAAAAATATGAGACGTATAACGCCTGTTGACTGCTACACTTCAAACGCATCGTCTGTAAGTAGCAGTCAACAGGCGTTATACGTCTTATATTTTTTTAAACTTTTTACCGTTGCAAAAAAAAACTATTGCCCAATGACTTTCATAGGGAACATTTTTTTCGCAGTGCTGCAGTTTTCGAGATATTTGATAATCTTTCTTAAAAGGGTTGGATGTTCAACCCTCTGTAACTCGAAAACTGTCCATTTTCGGACTTTGTGCCCCATAACACTTTTGATCGAGACATTGAGAACTACAATTTTACGAAGTTAAATCAAAATCGACCGAAAGCCATTTCATGTATATTTGCTGCGGGTTCTTTATTTTTAATAAAAAAAAAACGGTCTATTGAGCCACTCGTAAATTTTTTCGAGGTTAGGATGAATCTCTGACTCAGAGAGCACAAATTAAACTTAAATTCGGATTTAGCGTCGTCAAAAACTTACGATTTTCATACGCATACAAACGTCAAGGCAGTTACTCATTTTCGAACTAACGTCTCAGCTAGGCTTGAGGTGAATTTTAAAGTTATGTTAGACTTTTTTTTAGGTTATCCATGATTTGTGACGCAAAGGGATCAGCCTCCTGTCACCGAGAGTTGAAAATGGCCCTGGCTGGCCGAAGGAACCGAATGGAGCCTCCAAAAAGTACCCGTAAAGACCCCATTGGATCCTCAATCGGTTCCTTTTTAAAACACTCGAAAAAACAGCAAAACCAACTTTTAAATGGTTGAAATTCGGATTCCACGTTAAAATTTCCTATAGCAGGTCACGGAATCTTTATAAAAATAGTTTTTCTGGCTCAGGGAGTCTCAAAACGTGGAGATTTGATGAAAACCAACCACGGCAGATTTTACACAAAACCAATACAATAATCTCGTCACCCCCATTTAAAGGTTGTTTAGGCAAACCGTGATCCTGTATAACATTCTGAAGACGTCCGTAGGTTGTCCTCAGGACATCCTTGAGAACTCCCTGAGGACGTCCGTAGGTTGTCCTCAA
>NC_046659.1:22629981-22655334 GCF_010883055.1 Belonocnema kinseyi | reverse complement strand
AATATATGAATATATGTTTATATATGAACATATCATATATCAGGATATATAAATATCCGTACAGAAAATTATTGAATTTTGAAAAAAATGGTCTAAAATATTTTTAAAATAAGCTCCCTTTTTGAATTTTTATCCAAAATGGTTGTCTAACAAACTTGGCCTTAATCTTAAGATAGAAAAAGAATTTACCCAAGGAAAACCCAAAGAGTCAATTCTTTCGAAAGTTATCGTGCTTAAAAAAACCATCCACGGACGGACAGACAGACCTATTCGTAAAACCCTGTTTTTTGAATTCCGGAGGTCTCAAAACGTGTACATTTGACAAACACAGTGATGGCGACTATGCGGACTGGCAGCAACGAGCAACACTGACAAAAAGTCGTTGTGCGACTAGAATGAGATGCGAAACTAAAATTCACCGGCGTGTGCGCGCAGTCCTCAAAAGTACTTCATTAAAGAAATTTTATTCTTTTAACTTAGCAGAATCTCCTAATTCAAATCGCAATGTATCCTGCATATTACAGTTTTTCAGGTAATCCTAGTAAGGGACTCATCATTGTCCCAAAAAAGACCACTGGACCGATTTTAGGGTTGTGGTATTTCATATTTCACACGTAACCTAGTGGAACTCCTATGCGCATTGAGCTTAAACTTTGAACGGAAATCACATAAAATCTCTTCCTGGTGCCTTTATGATGAGTTTATGATATCTCCGTATAATTCACAACTGTATGATAAAACAGTTTTTCCACTTTTAGAACAGTTTCGGACTTACTCTAGAGGATGTTTTTGGTTTCGTTCACATTTTCACAATAAAACTTAGAGAAATCTCATATCCAAAATATTTCTAAGTTGAACTTTAAAAAATAAATCTTAAAAATTAAGTCTCAATCAGTTTTTGTAATATTTCAGAGCATTTAAGAATGCAAATCTTGTGAGAGAGAAACATAGAAATACTTTGAATTTGGGTTGATTTCGAATGATGATAATCTTACACAAGACGCTTCAAAGATGTCCTAGGGACATCCTTACGACATTGTCCCCTGGATATCCTTTCAAGACATCCTTAACACGACGAAGTGCCAGACATAGGACCTTTTAAAGATATCCTTAATCCATACTGATAACATCTTTAAGATGTATTTTATGGGATTAGGTTAGAACGTCTTTATTACGATCTCATGACGTCTTTTTGTAAAAGCCTAAAGTCGTCCACAAAAAGACGTCTTTAGGATGACTTTAAGCTAAGTGTACCCACTGGGTTATATACCTTTTTTCATGTAAGAGCCGTTACAAACTCTTAAAAATGTATCAAGAAAACGGTTTATTTATATCATTATTGTGAAAATGAGACAGTGAATTTTTCTAATGGTGTGTTTCTTTTTTTTATCGAAACATTTCCATTAAGCCCCTACCGCCCTTAAAACTTTCTTTTTTTTCTGAATTTTGACATATTTAGGCATATTATTCCTATGGCGGAGTGTATACGTCACTGTGGGCGGTAGAGGGTTAATTATCGCTGCGGTATGAAAATCAGGTTATAAAATTAAACTCAGAGAAAACCCGAAGACCCCGAAGAAAACAGAAGCTTTTTAATAATTATGAAAGATCTGAGGAGAAATGGATTCGGTTTTATTTTAAAGAATAATTTTAAGTTTCATGGATTTTAAAATGTTGGTTCAAAGAATATGGAAGACGTTAAGACCATTTTTTTCAAAATTTACCAGCTTTTTAGGTAGACTGAATTTTGTCAGGGTGTGAAAAAAAGTTCTTAAAATTCATGGGAAATTTTGAAAAAGGGTTTGAAAGATTTTAAAGCAAAACTTTGAAATTTTGCCATTTTACACAATTAAAAAAAAATTGAGTAAGTTTGAGACATATTAAAAAGTTTTTAAACGATTAAAAAATAATTAAAACTTGTAAAGTTTTTTTTTTAAATTTGGTAAAGTTTCACGAAAATGAAAAATATTTTTTCAGGTTCCTAGTATTACGTCTCAAGAGATGTAACTTACCTTGTATCTTATTTTATTTTCAAGTGGTTCCTCGTTATAGATTCCAGTTTTAAATAAACTAGATGGCTGGAATAAGGATAAGTACCGATAATAAGAAATAAATTAATTTCATTGTAATTTATAAATTAATATATATTTATTTGAGTACAATGAAAATTTAATTAGCGAGATCAAATTTGACAATCTGGGTGGTTTCTAGATTTCGGCTGGGTGCTCGTTTTCTTAAAAACCTCCGGATTACCTCGAGTTATTTGATTCTTTGGTTCACCTTAAATAAGGCTGACCAAGTAATCAAATGTTCATCGATAAGGGAGAAGATTTTTAGGCGCTAAATAGTATTTGGTTACTTACAGAGTTCTTTTGTGAACTAAACGGGAACAAACTAATCTAAAACCAAAGATATTTTACCTAGTTGCTGCCAGGGTAAGGAGTGGGGACGGCCGATATATATATATGAATGAAAGAGCAAAGCAGAATCTCGGAGACCAGGGTTCCGCATCTCCCAGACTGCTGTGGGCTAGAATGAAAGTAGGAATCAGAAGACTATTTATCATAGCATGCTACGCGCCAGTTGATAGTGAACCTAGAGAAGTAAAAGACGCCTTCTGGTACAATTGAAATGACACAATTAATATTTGCGAACATGGGGAAAGAATAATTCTACTAGGAGACATGAATGGATGGGTGGGCATCCAAAATCAGGATACAGAAAGAGTATTAGTTAATTTTGGGGATCCAAGAACAAACTTTAACGAAGATAAATTAGTTGGTCTATGCTTAGAAAGGGGTCTGTTTATTATAAATACTTGGTTTAGGCATAAAATGATCCACATGAACACATAGTCTAAAGGAAATAGCCGCAGTATAATTAACTTTGTTGTTGCGGATGAAAAACTAAGAGAGTTAGTCAAAGATACAAGGGTCATGAGGGGTCCTGAATGCAATACTAATCATTACCTTCTGATCTCAAAAATTAACTTAGGTCGGGAATGGAGAACAAAGAGAACCAAGAAAGCAAAAAAAAACGCGAATCAAAATTGAGAACCTACAGAATCCGGATGTACGGATAGATTTCCAAAATAAGATAATCGAAAGCATAGATAGGGCAACATGGGAGGACCATATAAAAAACAAAGATATAGAGGCCGCCTGGACAATGTTACGGGATATCCTTGTTAGATGTACGATCGAAGTGTGTGGTACCGAAGTTGTAAGAAGAATGTTTGGTGATGCGTGGTGAGATGATAAAATTCAGGCTGCCCAAAAAGCAAAGAGAGAAGCGTACAAGAGAACTTTGAACATCGCAAGTCTTAACAATGAGGAAAGAAATAGACGTAGAAATGATTATAGACGCGAAAACAGGATATTCAAACGATTAGTTAAGGAACGTAAAGATACAATTAGAGCAGAAGAAGAGATGAAAATACAAAACGACTTTGAAGGAAGCAGAAATTTACTTTATAAAAAAATGAAAGGAAACAAAAGTACAGAATTTGTCAACATGAGAAATAGTAGGCGGGAAATAATATATGATGCAGACGGAATACTGGAGGCTTTCAGAGACTATTTTAGGAGACAATTCGGAGATGAAGCTATGGGACACCACAACTGCGATGTTGAACACGATGCGATGGAAAACTCAATTGAGAAAGTCTGTGTCATTGATGTCAGGGATATAATTAAGAACTTGAAAAACGGCAAGGCTGCCGGGTTCAACGATATTAACGCTGAAATGCTTAAGCACGGTGGCGCGTGCATACCACATAGACTGTGCGAATTAATAAATTTATGTTTCGAGATAGGAGACGTCTCAGGCGATTGGAAAATGGCGAATATCGTTCCAATATATGAGAGAAAGGGAGACAAAAGCGACTGCAATAATTACAGAGGGATTAGCTTATTAAGCACCGTAAGTAAAATATATTCAAAAATACTTATTCGTAGGGTAATGAAAATAACAGAAGCAAAGATTTGGGAAGTCGAAAGTGGGTTTATGCTAGGAAGGTCATGTACGGATTAAAGATTTAGATTAAGGCAAATAACAGAAAAAGGCTTGAGAGTAGGAAAAAAAGTTTTCTGTGCATTTTTTGACCTAGAAAAATCTTTTGACAAGGTAGATAAAAATAAACTTTGGGAAGTCCTGAAAGAGTATGGAGTCAATGGATGGCTCCTACTAGCTATAAAAACAATGTATACAGGCAGCAAAGCGAGTGTAAGAGTGAATGGGAAACTAAGTGACTGTTTTGATATTATTCAATGAGTTAGACAAGGATGCGTTATGTCTTCATGGTTATTTATATTATTTATGGACAAGTGTTTAAGAATGGCTCTTTTAGACGAAGAGGGTGTGGATCTCGAAACAGTAAGGGTACGTGGGTTAGCGTTCGCAGATGATAAGGTTGTTATATCAGAGTCTATCGAAGATTTAAAAGAATGATGAGTAAACTAGATGCAAGCATGAAGTGCATGGGCCTCAAAATTAACGCAAATAAAACAAAAACTATGGTGTTCGAAGGAAAGAGTGAGAAAAATCTATGCAATATTTTATTAAATGATGAGAGAATTGAACAAGTTGATAAGTTCGTATACCTTGGTAGCTTATTTACTAGGGACGGAAAGATAGATGAGGAGTTAGATAGAAGCATAAACGAAGGTAAGAAGGTTATTGGTAGAGCAGGTCCCCTTATCAGAAGTAAAAATATATCAAATAAAGCTAAAATGGCAATACATAATTCTATATTTGTACCGAATGTACTATACGGTAGGGAGGCATGGACTTATCAGGAAAAAGATAAAAGTAAAATTAACGCAACTGACATGAGATTCATGTGCATAATATGCGAGAAAACCCTGATGGACAGAGTAAGTAACTAGATAATTCTAAAAGAATGTGGTGCAGAAGAGACACTAGTAGACACATGGGAAAGAAATCGGTTAAGATGGTTCGGACATGTTGAGAGAATGCCAAATGAACGACTAACGAAACAAGTGTATCAAGGTAAAGTAAATGGCAGCGTGCCCAGAAGTAGACCACGGAAAGAATGGTTAGAATGTGTGAATGAGACCCTAATTAGAAGAGACATAAGAAGCCACAGAAACACGAGAGCCCGTATGAAAAAATGCATGGACATAAAAGAAGTTAGAGAAGTATGCCAGGACAGGAAAGTATGACGGCAAATATTTAATAAAAAGAGTGTCAGTACAGTGAATGACGCCTGAAACAAAAGACCTTGGCCATTAATGGACTCAAGTGGGGAACCTTACATAACGACTTCGTGAGGTTCTTCGCTTGGTGTGATTGCTAGAGAGATTGATCAGCAAAAGGGGTCGGAGCAGTGTTGCGGAAAAAACTTGTTATTTACTTAAACAACACGAGAATTCTGGATCAATCTGAAAATTCGCTATCCCTTCCACACACTACTCCTTTTCCCTACCGAGTGAGTCGCGCCTACCCCGAAAGGGAAATGGCTGAATGGTGTAATAATATATCTAACTACATTTTCGATCATTTCGTCGTTTCTATGGCAACTGCGTTCTCCAACCACGTTAGTTGCTGGGGTGGAGCCGGGGCGCACACTGAAAGTTGTTGAATTCCAAACCGAACGCGATTTTCTGTTTCTCGCGTTCGCCTTCGCCATCACTATGTCAATATTTGCTATAGCTGAGTCGGTCGGCTGGCTCTTGCTCTGTACGCCAAAAATGTTGTGAACGCTGAACTACCTAATTGTATTAAAATTAAAGATTCTTTTCGTACTTTAGAATCGTAGTAAAATTTCAAAAATTATTTATTTAAACTAAAATGAAAATTTAAATTAAATCGAGATGAATTAAAAAATTAAATAAAATTCAGTTTAATTCCAAATTTAAATAAAATTTATTTGAATTTGAAATTTAAATAAAATTTATTTAAATTCAAAAATTAAATTAAATGTAGGTGAATTTAAAAATGAAATAAGTTTTAGTTAAATTAAATTAATTTCTCGTCTGGTCTCTTTTAAAATATACATTTTCGAGATACTAAGTAAATATGTTTAAAAAACGTTCTATTCGTACTTTAAGATATATTGTAGTGCAATTTTAAAAATTATTTTATAAAACTAGATTTAAAGATTCAATACAATTTAGGTAATTTCAAAAAGAAAATACAATTCAGTTTAATTCAACATTTAAGTAAAATTTGTGTTAAATTTAACTTTTAAGTAAAGTTCAGTTAAAACTGTAGATGTTTAATGGCATGAAATGGTGTTGACTTTAAGTGCAAATTCATTCAATTAAAATGAAACTGTAGTTAAATTTTAAATTTGAATACATTTTTGAAACTAGTAATATTAAAAAAAGTGCATCCATATTTAAAAATTAAATTATTAATGCTAGTTCCGTATAATGTAAATGACATAATATTTTTTAAGCAGATTTTACCAATTGATTATATACCTGTAATTTTGTTAATAAATCGAGCATCATTTAAACCATTATGTAGAAAATGAAAGGTGATATACTACTGAACTTGAACAAAAAAAATTGAATTCATTGACTAATGCTCTTCATAGAATTGAAACCCGAATCATTTAAATCTAGTAAAGCACCAATTGATCTTGTCCGGGCTACGATCGGGCTCCCCGGCCAGGTCCCGACCATGCTCCATGGCCGGGCGCAAGCCAGCGGAGCGCGACGATGCTGGTCGGATTTTGACTAAAAACCCCGGCCACAGCCCGATTTAAAGTCGGGCTCTCCGGCCGTAGAATGGCCAGCCCCCGACTTAAATTTCCACCCGGAAAAGGACAAAACTTTTACTTCGTGTTCGATTGAGAGAAAAAATTAATTGGCGCCAGTAAAAGGCCTAAGAAGTGCTATTTTTAAAAAAGAGATAAAGATAACAGCATAAATCCACCCCTAAACATTTTTTTAAGGATTGCGAAAGTTCTGAAAGCTTCCCTATACAATAGGAAAAAATTTTCAATAGATATTTATTTTTTATTTTTTAAATAAATAAAGAATAAAACAATTGTTCGACAAGCCATCTAATGGGTTTTCCATCAATGAAATTTCGTCCACAGAAGAAAGAGTGAATAAAAAATTACACATTTTACATAAAATCATATTTTTATTATTTTCTTATATTTTCACCAAATATGCACTACATCATTTATCTATATTTTCTTGTATTTGTAAAAAATATAAAGTTGAACAATGCAAATATTTTGTGCGAGGATAAATGCTTTATTTTCTTATATAATGAAAAAAATCGCTAATGCATGTGTGCTTCACACCATCACAAATGCGTAAATCACGTTACGCCAAGTTCTTTCATTAAAATAGACTGCCTGGCATCAAAATAGAATAATATCTATTATCTGGAGCAAATACTGTTTCTAATATGGAACAAAGAAATTACAGAGTCGTGGAGCTCTTGGACAAAATTACAGAACGAATATATGCAAGTGTAGATAGTGTTAAAAATTGCGATAATAAAGCTATAAATAATGCAATACTACCCGAATACTTAAACACGTTGAATCGACCGAACTTTCCTTCTCAGAAATTGGGATTAAGAAACAATTGTATTGTTGTGCTCATTCATAATATTTGTATCAACGAAGGTCTTCATGTAATGGAACACGTTTGGAAATAATCAAACTTGCAAACTACATTGTAATGTGAAGAACTTTAGTCATTTACTTTTAAGCGACAACAATTCTCAATCGAATTGGCATTCGCAATGATTAATAATCAAATTCAAGCATAAAATTTTATATTATCAGAGTAGATCTTCTTAAAGGTGTCTTTAATCATGAACAATTGTATATGACGTTTTGACGAGTTCGATCTTGGCAATCAATACTTATGTGTAGTGAAACTAAGCGATACCGCATGCGTCGCGCAACGCTGCCGCCCCTGACAAGTCAGCTGATAAGTGCTTACAATGATTTGCCAGTCGCCTGTCTAAGTGAAAAGGTAAGTTGATTGGGTTAAATTAATTAATTTAGTTCTTCTCCTTTTCGAATTAAAAAATTCCTATTGTGTCATGTACTTGTTAGTACGAGAGCCCCTTTACTACTTGTTCCACTCGCGTTTATTTTTATCCGCTTTTTCTCTTAAACTCATTTTCGGTCGTAAGGCTGGTTCCTTCGTTCTGCATCATATACTGATAACCTAACAAATATATATTCAAATTAGATAGCTAATGCATATTTTTTGGGTTATCTATATTATCTTGTATCATATACAGAAGTGCACTGTTCGAAATTCCTGTAATAAGTTTAATACACGTTTATAGGAAGTTTTTTCAGATGCGTATATTAAATTTAAGTACCACCAAATTTGAAAGTTTAAACACACATCTGAAATTTAATACACATGTGTATTGAATTTAATAAAAATGTATATAGTGAATTTCAAATGTGTGTTTGAACTTTCAAATTTGGTGGTATCTTAATTTAATATACGTATCTGAAAAAACTTCCAACACATTTGTATTAAACCTAATACAGGAATTTCTAACAGTGTATATTATTGGAAAAAAGTATAGGAGAAATTTAAACTTACTAGATCTGTTACTAAAAAATACATGAAATAGGATAAAATATAATACTTTGAAACAAAGTGAACGAGAACGCAGAAGCGGGAGTGCGAGCGCGTGAGGTAAATTCGAGACCTTTTCACGTGTGCACGTGATGGCCTGAATGCGTATTCAGACGTCGTTACCAACGTCGCATAGTGGTCGAAAAATCCAAAAAGCTAGTCAAAATATGAAGCTGTTATCGGAGTTCCATCATTTTTGGTATACAAACGTTTTCGAGGTCGCTGATTACCATACTGGGACCATATTTTAGAAATTCAAATTGGCGGATCCAATATGGCTGACAAATTTTGGGAAATGACATTCAATCTTCTTAAAAATCGGTATAATTTCGTTTTCGAGGTCTCTGATTACGATACTTAATTAATGTTTTGATATTCAAAATGGCGAATCCAATATGGCGAAAAAGTTTAGTGTACTTATGTTTTTGAGGTCGCTGAGCACGAAACTAGATCAATAATCGTCAATTTAGTTGGATTATTCACTAAAATAGACTGTTTTCCGAGACATTGAATTAATTTTCTACCAATTTTGTAGCAGTCCTTATGTCTAATTATATTATTTAAAACATAAAAATCACTGACAGAATACACAATATACTAGATGTATACTACAATATAATTTTTAGTAACTATTCAACGAATCCGAGTCAACACTGTTAACACCACTTTCATCAGTCATTAATCTCATAATTTGGAAATTGGAGCTTCGACGATTCCACCAAGCAATTCTAAGGCTTCTTGAGAAAAAGACTTTAGTTTCCTTTGAGGAAGTTTACGTAAACTAGTCATCATAAAATTGATTAGAAAACTATGCATTTTGCTGAAATTATTATGAAGTTCCTAATTCCCTAGCGGACCGATTGCGCGGAAAGGATACTTTACAGAGTATCTCCATAGTATCCACATAGCATCCCTTCCATATGATGCAACGTATAACGCCTATTGACTGCTACACTTCAAACGCATATGTAAGTATCAGTCAACAGGCATTACAGGTTTTATATATATTTTTTAACTTTTCACAGTTGCAAAAAAAATAATGTGGTTACTCCGTGACCCTCTAATGGGAATTTGAACGTGGAATCCGAATTTCGACAATTTAAAAGTTGATCTCGCTGTTTTTTGTGTAAGTTTTTATTGGATGATACAGAAGGAATACTAAGTGAATACTATGAGGATACTCTATAGAGTATAGAACTCTATAGAATTTTTTGTCGACAAATGCCTGATTAATGCATTTTTTAAATTACATTTGTTTTAAAAAATCATAAAATTATTAACTAATTATGAATGTTGCTGAAGTTATCATGAACTTCCCAAGTAGAAGGACTGACATTAAAAAAAAGAATTGTTCTGCTAAATAATGCCTGAATTACGCATTTGTTTATTAAATTCATTTCAAAAATCACTTGGCTAATCAACAAATTATTATTTTTTCTAAAATTATCATGAAGTACCTAAATTAAAAAATTAAAATCGAAACAAACGAACTTTTCTGATGAAAAATGCTGCGCGTGATGTTACGGAGGGTTTTCTTGTCTTTAAATGACAACCTGAAAAGTATTAAGTCTATCTACTCGTATATCCTAGCTGATTGATATTTTCTTCGAGAATAAAAAAAAGTCTAATAATCAGGTTTATATTTTTGACTATGTTCATATAACGTTTGATTCCCATATTTGAGAAGATTCCAAAAAGTATTTTATAATTTTTTTTATGTGAAAGGGGGGGGGGGCTGTCGAAAGAACGTGACGTAATATTATAGGTGGAGTCTCGTTAAGTCGTGACTGATCGTGATAAGGGGTACGGGGGTGGGGGGTAAAAAGCTGAAATAAAGCGTGACTTCATATGTGATTACTCCCTAATTTGTTTATACAAATTTTCTTTAATTATTATATAATATGAAACTTAGGGAATTTCAACAATTTTTCTTTTATTGACAAGCACTGCCAACGTCAAACCGACAAAGTTGCCATTTTTTTCGTCATCTTTATTTATTTATAAAAAATTTGAAAGCCTAATATGAAAAATCAGGCTCCACAAAACTTTTACAAATCTTAATAGCATTATTGCGACCAGCATCCACATAGAATAGTCTACACACGCGACGTCCCATATAATGTCGTTCCATACTCATTCATCCGCAGCTAATTTTTTTACGAATTTCCAGATAAACGTATTAATACTATGCAGGTTTTTATTGCGAAGAATACTACCAAATAATTAACTTTTGCCATATGTTAAACCAATTGAATACAATTGACCTCACATAGTTTTCCACAAAATTATTATATATTTATAGAAATATGTTTATTGAGATGGAATTTTGGGAGTTATCGACTTGAATTATAAATACCTTTAGTGGATGAATCCACTTTGTTGCATTGCAAATCGCCAAATCAAACTGATTTTGTGAACTTGTTCACTAACACGCACTAAAACGTGACGTGAATATGAGGAAATGAGCTACCTCTGTCAACTGAAACAAAGGCACAGGATCCTACTCTACCGACTAGAACAGTTTATATTTCAAAAATAATATTTTTTACAGCTTTTTCGATTATCTGACCACTGTGAGTCGCCACCTCAGTTATACATGCATTTCAGGATTATTTTACAGATCGAAACTCGTGTAATAGTATAGTGGTGAGATATTCGACTTGCGTGTTTAGGTTTATGCGTTCGAATCCCTCTTGTTGTGTGTAGTATACGTATTATACGCGTTGTAACTTACAAATTCCGATTAATTATAAATATATCAGAAAATATATCTAAAAATTAACACTGTGTTTATTTATTCGTTATTTTTTTACAATTTATAGTACCGTCTAACTTGGAAGATCAGTAGATTTAACTTGGTTTTCATTTAAATATAAGGTTCTTTTTTCTGCGTGTACTGAAATTCAGTAGCTACCAATAAGATGCCAAAATACTTTAATTGTATTAAAATGAACGTGGAAAAATAATAATTTTTTATTTTGTAATCATTTTTCTTTAATAAAAAGTTATATGGAATACGTTTTACATTTGATTGTCCCTCGTATTTTTCAAATGTCTTTGCATCAAACTAAAAATGATAAAAGACCTTAATTTATTCGATAAAATTTCTAAGAAGTATAGAATATAGTACGACAATAAGAGGAGAATAATTTTGATCCCGAGGACCGTCAATGAATACCTTTTGCATTTTCGCTTCGGATCAAATAGTTGTGCGTGTCATCTCGCCGTCGACACATCGTATTATTAATTTTTTTATAATAATCATCCGTCGTTGAATATCAGTAACTTTGATGATTAAATTGCAAAGTTAAGAGAGCTGTTATGTACTGTATTTATTTAATGGCTCAGAAAAATGCAAAAAGAGTAATATTATCATTTAAATTCGCGAATAGACTATGCGTGTATTATTTACCGTTTAGAATTAAATTTCAGATAAAAGTTTTATGTGTAGAAAAAATATTTTGAATTTTGTAATATTGTGAAGTACTTTTACGGGGTTTAGGATTGTTATTTTATAAAACTAAACTTTTATAATAGAAGTTTATTTTAAACTAAAAATATATATAATCTTTTTTTAAAAATTAAAATCATGTTGCATCTTTAAAATGTTGTATATAATTTAAAAATCTTATTGGTTTATTACAAAAAATTTTCCATTATTTAGATTTAAATAAATATTTTAACCTTCCAACATTTATAATGGTGAGGATAAACAATATTGTCAGATTGACGTATTCCTGGTAGAAATACAAGTTAACAGATTTTCTGTCCCAAGACTTTTCAAGGCATAAACACCTTCACCTTGAACTTAGCTTATGAAACTATACCATACCTGCCCATTGTACTTAATTTCTAAGATCCAAGTTTGAATCATCATTTCACATTTGAAGTTAAGTTTCGACAGGAGAGAAGAGTAAGTGGCACCTAAATATAATAATTTACTTAATTTTTCGTAAATTATTTTAAAACTTAACAAATGTAAACGAAGTAATTGAATGTGATTAAATAATATGCAATAAATTTTTACTAGATAATTTGAACGATAATTTTTTAATTTACAGATTTTCAGAACTCTGTGGTTCTCTTTCTTTTGCAAAAATTCTTGAGCACGACACGAAACAACTTGGTTCACCAAATAATAAATAAAACCATATCTTTATTGTTAGAGCAAAAAATAATTTTTTATCTTCTTGATTCATAAAGTTTTTTATTTAAACTCTACCGAAAAGAATCTTTGAGCATATACTGAAAATTCTTTATGTCAAAGAATCTCAAAGAAATTCTCCGCAGGCACTCAGGTAGATATTTTTAAAGGTCCAGGAAGCTCGTTTAAATGGTCTGAAGGCTTTAAAATATCCTTTCCGAAATTGAAATAAGAATACGATCATAAATGACAAGCAGAGAGGCTATCTCAATAGAGTAGCCGACACTCAAGGGTCCTTTGTTAAGCTTTCGGATATCTAACTTTTTTTTAAATGCTTACAATTGGAATTAATAGAACGTTTCTCGTAAATGGAATGAGATACGCCAAAAAAGACAGCATTTTTGAATTCAACTTCAAAGTAGTGCATTAGTATATAAGTTATAATTATAAATAAGTATGATGAGAAAATTCATCAATTACAAAAAATTGTTAATAATTTGAAGGGAAATTTAAAAAGGGAAAGCGGATTAACCACGACCAACTACTGTAAATAACTCTGCCCGCCCGGTAAGTAACAAATACAAAAGGAACATTATATTACCGTCGCACCACTCTTAAAAGGAGCACTAAAAAGATCTTGAAAAGGACCCAAATCTCTCAAACTATCTCCGAGACTATTTTGTTTCAAATCGACTTTGTTTATAGACTCAAATGGGCCAGGCTATTTCGCTAAAGAAAACTCAGAGATTTCTTTCGGCAGGGAATACCTGCTAAACTTGTAATAAAATAACAGCCATGTTCATAATATAAAGCTCTTGAAAATATAGGTATAATATTCTACACTGTTAAAAATGTTTGTGATTTTACAATATATCACAACACAAAATGTAATGTGAAATTACAATTTTGGTATTGTGAAGTGAAATTACAATAGAAGTATTGTGAATTGAAAGCTTCGCGTGACCGCCGCTGCTAAGCAGCACCATATTATATGTATCAGTTGAAATATTAATGGATTTATTTTGTGCAATAGCGGCCCTGACGGACCGAAGGAACCGAATGGAGCCTCTACAAAGTACCTATAAAGACCCCATTCGGTTCCTTTTTAAAAAACTCAAAAAAACAGAAAAATCAACTTTTAAATGGTTGAAATTCGGATTCTACGTTAAAACTTGCATTAGAAACTCTCGGAGCAAATTGCAATACTTTTTCTCGTAGCGTTGAAAACTTTAAAAAATAAAATACTTTTCATGTGCATGGGCCGAAGGCGGCTTCAAGTGCATCATCTTTTAGTACCAGTTAATAAGGGTTCCGTCGGTAACTTTAAGAATTTTGTCTGGATGCTAGCGCCACGCAGTGAAAATCCCAGACAACATTTTTCACGCTCTTTCGATTGGTCCTGCGTATTTTTCCAAAAAATAAATATTTGATCTTCAAAAATGAAGTTCGACAATAAATTGGACTTTTTTCGAAATAAGACAGGTTTTTTCGTCTTAGAAGAAAGCTTAGGTTTTTCCCCATAAGATTATCAAGATTAGAAAGTGGAATTCAAATATTTCATTCATGAAAATAAGCGTTAAGTACTTCGGTACGCGCACGTCGCTGGCGCCCAAGCCACGCGGCGTACTGTGGTGCCTTTATGGTATCTTTTTACGAAAAGAAATAATATATGCTAGTATATTTGATCGCTCGCTGCATTTTACACACTGTTAGAAATTTCTATAGCGATTTTACTATAAATGCATTAGAAGCAATATGCATATACGTGTAGTAAATTTAATATACCATTATCTTGTATTGGTGGTTCGGAACCCACCTTAAACTGTAGGTCCCCCTTCCACCACCAAGTAAGTGTGTGGAGGGTGTGTAAAGGAATAGAGAAGGTGTAAGAAAAATGTAAACCCTTAGGGGACACATTCGAAGCTTCCATTCCATTCCATTATCTTGTACAATAATATACATGCATTGTAAAACAGAGTGCATAAAAGTTGAAAGTTCTTTGATGTATTCAAATCTTGTCAAATATTTAAAACTAAAATAATAACCTACAATTCATCGACTAAATTGTTATTTATAATCAAAGTGCGAAGTACGGGTGGGGTTTACATCAAAATTCACTGCCAATGTCAGAATTTTTACGTGAGTACTGCTGCTTTTACGTTAGGTGTCTTAATTATGTACTTAACTGAACTTATCCACTTAAAACCCAGTATAATTTATGTTCAACTAGAAACAAATATAATGTTTCATTATTTAGAATTAAACATTACTGCCAAAATTATCTTTAATTTGTATAAAGTGAAATTACCTCGCTCTTCTCAGAATCGATCAATATGCATGTATATTAAATTTTCTACGCAGCCTCTTAATAACTATTTCATAGACCGAGTTCTTAGATTTACTATATAAATGTATGGTAAATGTATATTAAAATTGCAAACATTTTTAACAGTGCAGGGACGAGACTGCCATTATTTAAATGCCTGAACTATGTTCACTGATGGATTTTGAAAAAATTTTGAATTTTGGACAATCAAGTTATTGAATAAGAGGTCGGGCCGAAAAAATGGTTTTATTAATGAAGTAAAATTGAAGCTCGGAAATTGTTTTATTCTCATGTCTGGTCGTGTATCTGCCTTTCGTCTCACCTTTCGGTTTTTTAGGTACAGTTGTTTTCACTTTGTTTTCCTAATTTTCGTTTCTTCTCTTTTGGAAAGTAGTCGCATTCCATGGCTGAGGAAAATTTCTTCAAATAAAGTCTTTAATCTTCAATAGATATAAATGCATGGTGCTGCAAAGTCCCTTTGATTGCTTGTCACTGCAGCATCGAATCTGCATTTCATATCTTTAGCAGTGGCTTCGTGATCTTCCTTGATACTAAAAAATATTTTTCCGTTGCCTTGCAGTACTCATTTTCCCGCTGAAATAGGGATGAAGCATCTAGGATGCGATCTTTAGCGGAACATTGTAGGCCAAACCTTGATGCATTTCGTTTAACATTCACCCCGATGCCAACACATGCTCTCTTACCACGAGCGGTAGGATGGTAACGCCATGCAGGTGGAATTCGAAAATCTGCCTTGTGAGCTAGGATATTAACAAAATTGCCTTTTTATTAAAATGCTTACCTACTCCGCCTGAAACGTAGTACATCTTTTGGACTGCAAACTTTTCCTGAAGATAATTCACAATTATCTTCTGCTACTCATAAACGGCAACATTATAATGACTCAAATTGTACGATATGATTTCCATGCTTTTGTGGTTAAGCGTTCCATCTTTTACACACACGATTAGAAATTTCTGTAGACATTTTCAGAGATGCGCCATTAAAGCTCTATGCAGAAATCGTTTCTAAATTTTGCGAAACTGTAACAAAAATTTCAGAAACGGTGACTGCATGAAACTCTAGGCACATGTATCACAAAATTATGTTGCAGTTTAGGAATTTTTAGTTACGGCAACTGAAAATTCCTAAAGTTAGAATATTTTTTTTGGTTCATTATTTTATTATAAAACATGAAGTCTATATTTGTCCTAAGAATATAAACAGAAAGTAAATATAACTGAAGTTAAGACTGACTACTTCTTATGTATCTATTAAATATGTATACTCATTGTATTAAATATATAATCAAAGCCCATCTTTTACAATAAGAATTTTTTTGACATTTGATATATTGATATATAACATAGTTATTCACATATAAATTTCGTTCGTATATAGTCTTACTTCAATTTTTATTTTTAAGACAAATGTATACTGCAAATTTGTGTTAAAATTAATGAACCAAACAATAATGTCTCTATACATTATATGTTTAGAGAACTTTACTCACAAACTTTATACAAAATGTTATTTTATTTATTATAAATAATATGGATGTGTAATTTTTTCGTAAAAAACTGAATTTTCAACCAGAAAATATAAGTTTTCAGCAAAAAAATTAATTCGTATAAAAATAGCTAAACCTCCAATTAAAGAAATAAATTTTCAACTAAAATTCGAATCGTGCCTAAAAAAATGATATCTTAAAAAAGTGGTTCAACCAAAATTTTCAACGAAAAAATTTGTGTCCTAAAACAGAGAAAAGATTAATGTCCAAACAAACAGTAGCATTCTTATCCAAGAAAGATGAAATTTTTATTGAAACGGATGAATTTGTAACACAAAAATACGATGTTTTAACGAAACAGTTAATATTTTAGTAAAAAAGGCAAAATTTTTACAAAACATTTGCATTTTTATCCAAGAAAGGTGTCATGTCTACTGAAATAAATGGATTCTTAATCAAAGACAAATAATTTAAAAAATAGTTGAATTTTTATTCAAAAAATATTTCAGTTTCCCTTTTCGGCGTAAAAATATTATTTTTAAATCAAACAAAAATTGTTTTTGAGAAAAGTTGCATTTTCTAGTAAAACAGATTAATTTTTTTAATATAAAGCCAAATTTTCGAAAAATAGTTGAATTTTTAAGCAAAAAATATTTTTGTTTAAGTTTTTAGCATTGAAGTATGATATTTAAAAAAGAAGTCAATTTTCTATGAAACTAGTTGAATTTCCAACACAAAAATTCAATTTTCAACCAGAAAGGATGTCTTTTCAACAAAATTGATGAAGTTTCAAACAAGTAATGAAATTTATAACTAAAAAGGTAATATTGTAAAGGATGCCACGGCAAAAAATAAATATAAATACAAGACAAAGAATATTTTATAAACGAAATAAAATAATTTCAAATTGAAATTTTAAAAATTTCAAATTTATCCTACTTGACAGTTTCTCTAACCAATAAAACTCCCTGTTTAAAAAAAATTGTTGTTCGCCAGGTTTTTTCAGCTTGTGATGTTCCGAAAAATTATGTTCGAGAATAAAATACCCCCCTTTCGTAACAAATCATAACCAAATCTTTTGAACACGCCGATTACCACCAATACTGAATCTCGATGTTTCGTCTGCTAGCTGTACGCGCTCGAGAAGCGAGGAATGCGCATGCAACTACGCAATTGTTTACGTCACGATACTTAGATTTCTGTTACCATTCAGGAATTTAAGGAAAATATACGTCATTTTCAGAAAGCGCTTCTGTAGTTTAACAAAAATTGAGTAAATTTACTATATAACTTACGGAATTTCATTTTCAGCAAATTAATTTCGTAAGTTTCAGTTACTTTAGTATCTTAAATGCGTAAGAATTTTCCGAAAATTTCTAACAGTGCAGTAAATAACTACTGTGAGTATTATGACCTGATCATTATCCCAGTGAAATATGGCATATGGTATATGGCGTCTTCTTATGATTCTCCTTCTTCAAAGGATTGAAGCATTTCTTAGTCCATTTTATTTGATTATTTTTTTTAGGTTTTTTTCAGCTGCTATTTGATCTTAAAATGAATAATTTTATTTTTAATTTTATGAGTTATTACTTAAGTGTCGAAAATATAATTTAAAAAATCATATAACAAGCATAAAAAGTGACACCGTTTCAAAATGCACTTACATAATAAAATATAAGGATAATTAATGCTTGTCTTATACCGTAGATTTTGGTTTCACTTTTGAGAATTTTTAGTGCTTGCCATCGAACAGATTAAAGTGTAAACACATCTCTCCGATAAGTACGATATTCTTTTGTTTCCTATAATAACCGAACGATAAACAAATAAAGAATAAGTGACATCCAAAGATACATATCCGTTGATCATTTAAGTAGATTTCTGATTGACATATTTTTTATTTATCATCAAATTTTATGTAACAAAACCTCATTTACACGAACATATAGTATTGTTACTTGTTGTAAAAACAATATAATGAAGGTGTACCATGTTGAGCTACGGACAGGGCCCGATAGCCCTACAGTCTGATAGGAAAAATCTAAGCTTTCAACTAAGACCAAAAAAAAAACACCCTGTCTTATTTCGAAAAAAAGTGTTATTTATTTTTGACCTTCATTTGTGAAGGTCGAATTTTTTGTTAATTGAAAAGTCGTGAAAATCGCTATCGAAACTGTACTATTTAACTCTACTATTGTACTATTGTACTATTTAACTCTTTAAATTTGAATTACTAAAAATTCTACTATTCAATCAGCAGACCTCATTTTAATTGATGAATCAATTATTTCCAGAAGTTTACTAATTTTAACAGCAAACATACCGTAACTGAAGTTAATTACTTATACCGCAACTGTAGTAAATCAATTATAGACTTCGAATAAATTGTTATAGGAACAATTTCTAATTAAGATTTCATTTAAACTTCAATATTATTTTTAATATTGAAGTATAACCAAAAGCTTAATTGGAAATTTTTCCTGAGAATATATATACTTAGTGTATAACAAATTTCATGAAAGCTAAGTTTACTTTCGAATTTATAAAATGTTTGAAGCGATTACTATTACGCATATAACAAACAGTATATTTTTTTAAACTTGCTAAGTTCCAGTTAATAAAAAAACACATAACACATTTATTTTCTGAGTAATCTTTTATTTATTGAATTCCAAAAACTAATTAACATATCATAAACAAAATTTTAACAAATAAAAGTTATATACATTCTTGTCCTTCTTATGATAATTACTAATTTGAATTACTAGAATTGTTTTTAATGCCCAGTTTGAATTCTATCTAGGTTATGAACAAATGAAATTTTCAAGAAATTAATCCTGTGAACCTCCCCTAGGGACTGTAAGACCTTGTAGTTGGTGGGGGGGGGGGCTTAAGCGCGTGGGACATAGGGGTCAAACGGACCTAGGCCTGCATGCGTATGGATATGGATGAAAGGATCCCTATAAAAGGGCTCTCCTGGGTGTTTTAAGAAGGACCCCTATAAATGGGCTGTCCCGGTATGCATGATTGTAGTATGATAGAAGGGTGAAAGAACCCAGCCAACACGGGCCTTCTGGATCCCTGGGACGAGGTCTCTCCCGGATCGATCTCCAATTTCTGGAATCGGCACAGGAATGACCTGCGGCCCGCACACCGACCAAGAAACAGCCCTCCGTTGGTATGGTGGCCTGCAAACGGGTATTTATTGAGTTTTTCGCTCAATGTGACCAGCCCCTTAAGCCATGGGTGTAGAGTGATCGTGCCCATGGCACTTTGGCACCTGGGTGTTACAAAGATGTCCTAACGGCCTCTCGGGGACACCGGACGACCTCCCCGAGTAATCAGTCTTACCCTTGAATGCAGGGCTCTGCAGGGGCGGACCTTTTATTTCCCTAGCTACTCATGGGGACCAAAATGGAACACGCAAAATTACCAAAAGGTGAAGAAGAAAGGCAGTTCGTGGAGGGGGAAAGGGGCTGTGTCCCAACGGGTCTAGCATAACCCTTTCATCCCAATCTGTCTCTCGGGCAAGCCTTACCCAAGCGGCGGCTGTGCCCCCAGCTCTTTTGGGACCTGAGGTTGTGACGGCCCCTCTATGTGAGGCTATGGAAACGGGAGATGCCAATCAGTCCCCCAATAAGAAAAAAACGCATCAGCGGTTTCCTAAAAAGCAGACTGACGAGGCAAGCGCAGCGGGCTAGTGGAGCAACTGCAGTACCTGGCACACCGGCGACCACAGCGCCGATAACCGACACTGAGGCTCAAAAGCGAGGAAGGGTTTAGAGGGCACCTCACCGGGGGGAGGAGCCTTTGAAGAGGCACAAGGAGGCCCAGCATCCGACGAACAGGCAGTCGTCGGGGGTTGGATTGACGGCCGCTCAGAGGACTGACCCGTTGACTGTGGTGGTGACGGATACGAGATACCCGGACTCGATGCTCACCACAGAGCAATTAGAGCTCCTCAGGGAGGCTGCCTGGAGAGCGCTCGAAAGAGTGTCCTCAGATTAATGGCTAGCTAGGGGCTAATGGAGCCTGCGGGGGACAGGAAGACCGGGATCAGACATAAATGACTGCTTCCGGTCTATCCATTACTCAAATTAACTTGTATCATAGCAAAGGCGCCTCTGCGGTCTTGCAGAGGGGCATGGATGTAAGGCACACAGGTATCTCACTAATCCAGGAACACTGGTTAGTTCGAGATACCATTAGGGGTTTAGGGGTGGCTGGTTTTTATTACAGGGAACCTAAGGCAGCCAATCCAAGGGCATGCATCTTAAGGGAATAGGAAGGCTTATAATGGAATCGGCTTACTTTCCATATGACAGCGACACCAATCCACTATTGGAGGTACGTACACTGATGGAATACTGCAAGGTAAGGGGTCTTCCTCTTTTGTTGGAGTGTGATGCTAACTCCCACCGTACTTTGTGGGGTAGAACGGACATCAACGCAAGGGGTAATGACCTATTGGAATACCTAATGGCCACTGATTTCGATATACTTATTACGAGGAACACCCCGAGTTTCGTAATTCGGTCAGGGAGGAAGTCATTGACATCACTCTCTGTGCCGGTAGTTTTACAGATAACATCAAAAGGTCATCTGAAATCAAAGAAGAATTGACTGGGGTCAGTTTTCAACAGAATTAAGAAGTGCACTCTCAGGGATGCCCAGGTCAATTAGAAACGTGGATACCCTGGAGATGGCGGCGGAGATTTTCACGGAAGCCATCCAATACACTTAAAAAAGTAATTGTGGGCCTTCAAAAGTCCGAAAGACTGGAGAGACACACTGGTGGAACGCGAAACTCGAAGAGCTTCGCAAAAAAACCAGAGAGAGGTTCAGACATGCCAGTTTTGGCAAAACGAAGGAACTATGGACTTCATTCACTTCGATGAGGGATGAGTATAGGAGTGCAATACGTAAGACAAAGCATGAAAGCTGGATCAACTTTTTCACTGATATCGAGAAAGGAGAAAAGATGGCCAGACTGGACAAGCTGCTTTCTCGAAATCCGGATGCTATTCTCGGGACTCTAAAATTGCCCGGCGGCGGATACTCAGAGTCTAACGGGAATACTTTGGCTCACCTGATCAAGGCACATTTTCCGGGCTTCACACAGTTAGCAGATGGGAGACAGCACCTCCGAGGCAAACAATGCCAATGTCTTCTTACAGAGGGCTGCTGAGATCATCATTGGGCCGTTTGTGAGACTTGATAGGGCTAGTCTGACGTTGGGTTATGTTCCGGTGGCATGGAGGGGTGCGAGAGTAGTCTTTATTCCGAAGGCAGACAGGATCGGTTATACATCAACCAAGGATTTCTGACCCATTAGCCTCACATCTTTCCTACTAAAACCAGTGGAAAGACTCGTGGACAGATGTATCCGCGATGAGGTCTTGTCAAGTAGTCCTCTTCACAAGCAACAACACGCCTATAGAGCTGGTCACTCGACTGAGACGGCCCTAAGCACTGCAGTTAACCTAATTGAAGGACAAGTGAAGCAGAAAGTTCTAGCGATTAGAACCTTCATGGACATCGAAGCAGCCTTTAACTACACCTCTGGAGAGGTGATTAGGGCGGGCATGATCGCACACGGGGTGCCTAGTGCAGTCGTGGAATGGACCTGCTACATGTTGGTCAATAGGAACCTAACCACGACTGAGGGTGACACCACTTTATGTGAAACCATTGACTCAGGATGTCCGCAGGTGGGTGTTCTATCACCCTTGCTGAGGTGCCTGGTAGTGGAAGAATTGCTTCATCTACTCACGAGTCAGGGCCTTCACGTTATAGGCTATGCCGACGATATACTGGTTATCGTGCGCGGTCAGCATCTGAATGCGTTCTTCGGAGTAATGCAGCAAGCACTAAGAATAGTAGATTCATGGTGTGAGAGTACTGGACTATCAGTCAATCCGAGGAAGATGGATGCAGTTGTGTTCACCAGAAGGTACAAGTGGGGAACCACGAGTACATTGAAATTGACTGGACAAAAACTCGAAATCAAAGGGCAAGCCAACTATCTAAGAGTGATCCTGAAGCCGTCTGGTGGACCAGGGTCGAACGACCACGATGGCCCTGGTGGCACTAATAGGTTTGGAGCCCCTCCATCTCACCATAAAGGCCGTGGCTGCGAAGGCGGTCTGGAGATTAAATATGGTAAACGATAACAGTATCTCGACAGTTATGCGGATACTAAACTACATCGCGAGGAGGCCGACACTGAGCATGTTCAGGAACATAATGTCCACATGTCGCTACCTTTTCGACAAGAAATACCGAGTTAGCCTATCCACGAAAAAGGAATGGGCTAACGGTGAGGCACATCTGCCCAGTGATGGACACAACTGATTTACAGATGGCTCCCGAAACAAGGAGAACGCTGAAGCAGGTGTATACTGTAGAAGGAACAGAATGGGCTTCACAATTGCGATGGGGTCCTACGCAACATTTCTAAAATCTGAGGTTATTGCCTTGCTCCAGTGCGCCTATAAGGCAATAGCGTATAGCAGAAAAAGAAATATTCGCATGTGCTCAGATAGCAGGACTTCTATCATGGCTCTGAATGGAACAACGACCACGTCGCGCCAGTTGTAGGCATTTCCAGTAGGTCGGTCACTGAAGATATTAACAGTTGGCCGACCAAGGAACATCAGAATGAGTGTGATGCGGTATCTGGCTGCACAAAAGCTAAAACAATCTTGGGTTTAAAGCTAAACCCCCATCGAGCAAAAGATATACTTAAGCTTGGGAGGAATGAAGTCAAAGTCCTAACAGAAATCACCTTGCGATTGCGGGGAAACGTGTAATACTCACAGGTAGCTTATGCATCAGTGAGTCTGAAATATCAGCCAACAGCGTGGCCGCGGTCCTCTCTCTATGGAGAGGGCTTTGGGGCCACGCTTAAAACTTATAAGTGGACGCAACGCGATTACCCAAGCGTCAGGGGCTGTGATGGTCTCAACCCAGATTATAATGATAATAATAAATCCTATAAAAATATTAATTCCGCAATTAATTCAAAACAGGCCTGCGTCAAAAGGTGTGCTTAGCTCATATTCAAAAATATGGTTAAAATACATTTTAACCAGATTTACAAATTCGGCACACGCGTAAATATATTTAAAAGTCCAGGTAGATCGTTTAAATGTTTTGAAGGCTTTGAAATGACCTTTCCGAAATTGAAATAAAAATATGATCATGAATAACAAGCAGTGAGGTTGAAATTGAAATCAGAATTCGATCACAAGTAACAAGCAGAGAGGCTATCACAATGGAGTAGCCAACACTCAAGGGACCTTTGTTAAGCTTTCGGATTGAAATTTAGAAATAGATTTGTTTCAACTTCATAGTTAACAGCCTAAAACATAATAATGCGAAATCTGCGGGTTTCGATGATTTCAGATATCTAACTTTATTTTAAATGGTTAAAATTGGAATTAATACGTTTCTCGTAGATGAAATGAGATACGCCAAAAAAGACAACATTTTTTAATTCCAGTAAAAAATTGTGTATAAGTATATACGTTATAATTATAAATAAGTATAATGATATAACTCATTAATTAAAAAAAAAGTGTTGATAATTTGAAGAAAATTTTTAAAAGGGAGAGTCGCGTTAACAACGGCCAACTACTGTGAATAACCTCTGAAACTAAATCATTCAAATCGAACCTGCAGATAGTCTTAAATCGACCAGGCTATTTCCCCTGAGAATACTCCGAAATTTCTATTGGTAGGGTTATATCAGAGCAGGTGTATATAAATGATTCAATTAGTAATTTTCGTTTTAACTGACAATCAGTTATGTTTTACTAATTAAATTTAGAGAGAATAGAACAATACTTTGCCTAAGTTTAACTTAGATCGGAAAATTTTAACTTTTTGAGTGGGCGCACTTGAGAAATAGAGCCCCATATATCATTTAGTGCAATACACTATGTATTCAAAATAAAACAAAAATGGAGTTGGCTTTTTGGGATGCTAATAGCAAAGCAAAGCTGCCAATAATTGGTGCTCTTATTCTATTTCAGGGAAGGGAAGAAAGCTTATTGAAACAAGGGGATTTACGTTAAGAAGTTATTACGGGGATCGCTGTGGGATGTTATTAGTAAGGTAGGTCGTTTCACCACTTAAAGATTCTATCAGAAGATGATTTGGTTCAACGTAGTTGTCTTCGAACGGTAGATCTGAACCATTCCGTTGCTTTATCAAAATGTCTAATTGCGTCTGAATTTTTAGGCCACACGGTTTAATATTTTTGTCTAATTGTTTGCATACGTCATCTAAATAACCATATCTTAAACCAAACAGAGCCGGTTTTACGATAAAATTTTTATATTTTGTGTAATAATCAAAAACGTAGAGAACAATAGAGAAAAATGGCAGTCACACTTAGTGATACCTGCTCGCTAAATATGAATTGGTTAAAATTTAACTAATTCAATCAGTACACTCAATTTTAACTGAAAAACCAGTTACTTTCAAGGTTTTGACTGATGAATTATTCAACGGACCACTGTTTGTACCTTGCCAATTAAATTAGTCAAAAAAATTACTAATTTGAATTAGTCATTTTTAAGAACTACCAATTCATTAGTGAATTTCTCAGTATAACCACTGTCAAGTCGTTGACGCAGAAAAAGAGAAGATTATTTTGTTAATCAAGCAGACTTTTAAGAATAGGTAAGAATCGATGTGAAAGAAGACACTGGCTATCACGAAAATTCCCAAAAGTACATCGGACTTTACTATTAAAACGGAGAAATAGTGA